>NC_052152.1:60388174-60498635 GCF_902713615.1 Scyliorhinus canicula
GGGTGAGGAGAAGAGGCGGGGAGGGGGCGAGGGGGGTGGGGCGGGGGGGGGGTTGAGGAGTTGGGCGGGGGGGGTGGGGGCGGGGTGAGTGGGGAGTGGTGGCGGGGGGGTGAGGAGAAGAGGCGGGGAGGGGGCGAGGGGGGTGGGGCGGGGGGGTTGAGGAGTGGGGCGAGGAGTGGGGGCGGGGGGGGGTGAGGAGAAGGGGCGGGGGGTGAGGAATAGGGGCGGTGGGGAGTGGTGGCGAGGAGGGGGGCGAGGGGTGGGGCGGGGGGGTGAGGAGTGGGGGTGGGGGGGTGAGGAGAAGGGGCGGGGGGTGAGGAATAGGGGCGGTGGGGAGTGGTGGGTGAGTGAGGAGTGGTGGGTGGGGGAGGGGTGGGTGGAGTAAATTGCTGCCACCACCATCATGTCTAGATCTGAAACATGTTACATCTGAATATCTGTTTCGCAAAAGATCCGTGCCCTCAATAGACGGGGAGGGGGATGAATTCTCACGAATCGTCCATTCTGTCGGTTGAAGTTAAGCGATTGAATGGGCAGTTTGAGAGTGGTGCACCATATATTTCAGCGAACTGTGTTTTATTCAAATAATTAAGGATGAGGGGTTGGTCTCTTTATACAAGGGGAAAGAAGCACGGTTTGCGATGAGAATCTGCTGTTGTGTGAGCGAGGGGTTGGGAGTTCGGGCTAAACGCGGAACAGTTATCGAGGCACCGGCTGGTTCCAATAAGCGGAAATCTGGTCATCCCTGCAGCTTTTGTAAAGGGAAAGCCGCCACGCAGGCCTGTGTTGCAGTTTGGTTTAAATGTGCATTACTGCCGTTTGTGGGGAAGTCTACCAATTGTGTTCTGTCCAGGCAATGCCTCGGGTGACGAGCTGTGCAGTATTATAAACCTCAACCAGATCGCACCGAGAGAGGTGGCTCCACTTTAACAGCAATAGGATAGAGCAGCCCTGATCAAAACTGGCCGTGCGTGTGGAGCTGCGGGACACTGAGCTGAGCGCTCGCCCACTCAATCACACCCAGAGGACATTACTGTGAGATGGCTCAGTAAGATATTTTTGACCATTGACTTTATACAGACCAACACCCAGCTCCCAACATCAAATAACTCCCTGATAACTATTTCTTCTTTAACATGAGCTTAAATGATGGCGATACAGTGAGCTGTTCATTTATTTGGCTTGTGTACTCGCTGCAGTATAGGCGATATCCAACTTCATTATGCTAATTGCAGATGGTTTCCTTTTCTGAGCAGTGTCTAACCGACAGCGCACCGTTTGGAGATGTCAGCTTAACAGGGCGGCGCAACACATATTAAACAGACTTGGAGTGAATGACCTGGACACCTCGCCACCAAACATGCCGCATCATTTTATGATATTTGTCTTAGCATAGGGTGTACCATGTCTCTGAAAGATCTGCTTAACTTTTTATTTAATTAACCACTCAAGAATGCAGTTTCCAGAAAGAGAGGGCAGCAATTTAAGTCAACTCTTTCAGAATGAGCCGAATAGTAGCCAAGGGTGAGAATAGCACCCTCTTATTCGCCACTGACGAGTAGATTGATTTTACAACACAAAAGTTGATTTACGCTCTCAAATTTGCCTGGCGTGAATTCTGACCGTGGCAGTATATGAAATGAAATGAATGAAAATCGCTTGTTGTCACGAGTAGGCTTCAATGAAGTTACTGTGAAAATCCCCTAGTTTTTCTTTACTTTGCTGTTGATGTCTCACTCTCAGGTATAATTTGATAGTCATTGGCATCTGTGTTGAACACTTTAGACGGCTACACCACATTTCTGAGGCTTATATCTTTCTCTCCTTAAAGGCACTCTTTCAACCCTATGTTTTTGACCAAGCACCTGCTCACTTGACCAACTAGCTCCTAATGTGGCTCAGAATCCAATTTTGTCTGATAACACTACCTTGTGATGTAAAAGTGTTCATGTTAAATGTAAGTTATTGTTTCAGGTTTTATCAAAAGAATTATAGGTGAGTCATGACCTTGTTATCCAGTCATCTAGATTTTGTAAAACAGATTATTGGACAGTTATTTCATTCATTTATGGGATGTGGACACCACGGACTAGGCCAGCATTTATTTTATTTTTATTCAAATTTTCACAAAATATCAATAACAAAATACAAAAGAGAGAAGATACAACCCCCCCCCCCCCCCCCCCATGTACAAATAAAAAAAATTAACACCCATCATCAGCACTGAACAAATATACACGCCCCTTCAAAACAAAACTAAGAGACAAACCACCCCCCCCCCCCCCTCCCCCCTGGTTGCTGCAGGTGGCCATTTTCTACCGTTCTGCCAGGAAATCTAGGAACGGTTGCCACCGCCTGAAGAACCCCTGCATCGATCCCCTTAAGGCAAATTTCACCCTCTCCAATTTAATAAACCCCACCATATCGTTGACCCAGGACTCCACGCTTGGGGGCCTCGCATCCTTCCACTGAAGAAGAATCCTCCGCCGATCTACCAGGGATGCAAAGGCCAGAATACCGGCCTCTTTCGCCTTCTGCACTCCTGGCTCCTCTGCAACCCCAAATATTGCGAGCCCCCAGCCCGGCCTGACCCTGGATCCTACCACCCTCGACACCGTCCTCGCTACGCCCTTCCAAAAGTCCTTCAACGCTGGGCATGCTCAGAACATATGGGTCTGGTTTGCTGGGCTCCCTGACCACTTAACACACCTGTCTTGTCCATCCCTAATTGCCCTTGAGAAGGTGGTAGTAAGCAATGTACCACTGCCATTCATGAGGTGGAGGTACATCGTACTGTTGGGAGGGGAGGGGCATGGGGATTTCCAGGACTTTGGATCAGCAACAGTGAAGGAACAGCAATATATTTCCCCAGGTGGGATAGTATGTGGCTTGGAGGGGAACTTCCAAATTGCGATTTTCCCAGGCATCTGCTGCCCTTGTCCTTCTAGATAGCAGTGGCCATGCGTTTGGAAGGTGCTATCTAAGAGCATCATGAGTTATCAAGCGAAAGATCCTGAATAAATGTATCTTTAGCGAAAGCTGTGGCTGAGTTTGTAGAACTCTTGCTTCTGAATCACAAGATTCTGGGTTCTAACCCCGCTCAAGAACCTGAGCACAAAATTCAAGGTTGGCACTCCAGTGCAGTACTGAGAAAGTGCAGCACCGTCATATCTTTCAGATGAGACATTAAAGAAATACCCTGTTTGCCTGCTGAAGTGGTTATAAAAGAACACATGACACTCTTTTATAAAAAAAAATTTTTTAATCTTTTTTTTTAAAGAGTACCCAATTCATTTTTTCCAATTTAGGGGTAATTTACCATGGCCAATCCACCTCCCTGCACATCTTTGGGGTGTGGGGGTGAAACCCACACAAGCACGGGCAGAATGCGCAAACAGTACACGGACAGTGACCCAGAGCCGGGATTCGAACCCGGGACCTGTCTTAACATCTCTCTTAGATGACTGACATGCCAAGTTTTGTCTTATAACATTCCTGTGAAGAGCTTCATGTTTGCTACGTTAAGGTCACTAAATAAATGCAAGTTGTTTAGGTCAGGGATGGGAAGGGGCGGCATGTGGCACAGTGGTTAGCACTGCTGCCTACTGCGATGAGGACACGGGTTCAAATCCTAGCCCTGGGTCACTGTCCATGTGGAGTTTGCAGATTCTCTCCGTGTCTGCGTGGGTTTCACCCCCACAATCCAAGCATGTGCAGATTAGGTGGATTGGCCACGCTAAATTGCTCCTTAATTGGAAAAAAATAAGAATTTGGTACTCTAAATTTATTTTTTTAAATGGTCAGTAGGGTGGGATTAGAATTGGCTTGTATCCCAGTGATTTGGAAAAGGCGAAAATAATCAGTTTCCACTCTTGTGCCCAATAACCCTTGATGAAAGAAAATATGTATGCTTGGATGGTAGCTCAGCTGTGATTCCATCTAGTGGTCACATGAACATCCAACACTCCCAGTCTATACTGAACATTAAAAACGGCCACTTGAGTGAGATGCTAAAGAGCATCTGGGACTCATGGAATTGAATGTTGTTGAGGACTTAATGGTGGGAGGGGCCTGGAGTCAATTGGCAGAAACCGGGAAATCATTCATTTGTAGTCCTTTAGCTAATAGTTTATTATAGCCAATCAATATATTTACATTGTGAATAATGGATGGTCCAGGTCATAAAACATTAATCTTCTCGACTATAATTCTATCTATCTATGAAGTCTGTCATGCTATCCACTGATTGGCAAAATTTGGTTATGCACAGAAGTAAAATGTAAATACTATACCCAAGATTTGGTTTTCACATTTTTGTTAACATTTTATTTGTTGAAGCTTTTTTAAATTTAGAGTATCCAATTCTTTTTCCTCCCTAATTAAGGGGCATTTTAGCATGGCCAATCCACCTACCCTGCATGTCTTTGGGGTTGTGGGGGTAAGACCCACGCAGACATGGGGAGAATGTGCAAACTCCTCACAGTCAGTGAGCCAGGGCTGGGATCGAACCCGGGACCTCGGCGCCGTGAGGCAGCGGTGCTAACCACTGTGCCACCATGCCACCTTATTTGTTGAAGCTTTGCACATTTCTGGGCACTGATCGAGCTTGTGGTGTTTATGCCAATTACTACTTTTTAAAGAATGATTTACTGCTGCGTTAAAGTAGCTGTATTCCAGCCTGAAAGCAACTCAAATTATATTGAAAGTTTTAATACAAATATTTGATCTTGTGGGTTGATTTGCCTGAGTCCAGAACAGGATAAGGTGCTCTCTGTACTTGCAGAGCTCAGGCCATGTGATGCTACAATGATCAAGGACAAATACAATCAATAGTTCAAAACCTATTTGAAGCACTCTTAGTAACATGTTACCCAAAAGCACACTACAGTGTACTTTTTTTTATTTTGAAACCTTGGCACAGAGCCATGGCATCTCATGCAGGAGATCATCAAGTCTGAAAACAGGAAGGTAGAAAACGAGGTGAGTTCAGAACCACAATACATTCTACATCTAGTGGTTATGTTTTGTCTGAAAAATTGAGCAAGGCAGACGAGCTGCATTTCCCTTAACCAAACATGTTAATATATTTAGTTTCTCTTGTTTGTCCATGCAGGATTATCAATTTGTCCAGATAAAATATATTTTGTGCATGACCAGGTTCATTGTGATAATGGAGGGTACTAATCATAAAATAATAGTTTTCTACATTATATTGTCCCTTGAGATTAATGATATCTGGGAGGAGAATAGAATGGGAGGTACTATGCTTTGGATCTGTCTTCTATTTTCTTCAATTTACCTCTGCTTTGACTGTTCCCATTCCATTACCTTTAGTTTGGCTCTCACCCCTACCCTTCTGTCTGGAATGATGATGGGCTTCACCATGTTGTCATCTGCCACCACCATCTCAACTGCCACCCTCAGCTTAATGCCCCCAGCAAATTCATCTTCCCTTCTCCTTTCAGCAATCTGAAGGGCTCAATCTCTCCATAACATCTTAGTCCACTCCTCAATCATCACAACAACCTCTCCCATTCATGTGGCACCTTCCCATACAAACAAAGTAGGTACAGTGGTACAGTAGGTAGAGTGGGCAGCATGGTAGCACAGTGGTTAGCACGGTTGCTTCACAGCGCCAGGGACTCGGGTTCAATTCCTGGGCTTGGGTCACTGTCTGTGCGGAGTCTGCTTGTTCTCCCCATGTCTGCGTGGGTTTCCTCCAGGCGGTCTCGTTTCCTCCCACAAGTCCCGAAAGACGTGCTTGTTAGGTGAATTGGACATTCTGAATTTTCCCTCAGTGTACCCGAACAGGCGTAGTGTGACGACTAGGGGATTGTCACAGTAACTTCATTGCAGTGTTAATGTAAGCCTGCTTGTGACACTAATAAAGATTATTAACAGTTTTATTATTATCATTATTATTGACAACTCGTCCTTTTACCTGCTTTCCTTACCACCATCCAGGTCCCCAATCATTTGTTCCAGTTGAAAGAGCAACTTGTACATCTTTCAATTTAATATAGAATTTACTCAGGCAGTACAGTGGCGCAGTGGGTTAGCCCTGCTGCCTCACGCGCTGAGGTCCCAGGTTCGATCCCGGCTCTGGGTCACTGTCCGTGTGGAGTTTGCACATTCTCCCCGTGTTTGCGTGGGTTTCACCTCCATAACACAAAGATGTGCAGGCTAGGTGGATTGGCCATGTTAAATTGCCCCTTAATTGGAAAAAATTAATTGGATACTCTAAATTTTAAAAAAATATATAGTTTACATTCGGCCCACCGAGTCTGCACCAACCCTTCAATGAGCACCCCACTTATGCTTAGGCCTTCACCCTATCCCAGTAACCCCACCTAACCTTTTGGATATTAAGGGGCATTTTAGCACGGGCAATCCACCTAACCTGCACATCTTTGGACTGTGGGAGGAAACTGGAGCACCTGGAGGAAACCCACGCCGACATGGGATGAAAGTGCAAACTCCACAGTCACCCGAGGCCGGAATTAAACCCGGGACCCTGGTGCTGTGAGTCAGCAGTGCTAACCACTGTGCCACCATGGTGCCCTCTCTTTGTTGCTTACATGACAGTCTCCTCTATATTGGAGAAACCAAATGCAAGTTGGATGACGCTTTGCAGAACATCTCTATTCAGTTTGCAATTTTCTGGCCTGTCATTTTAATTCTCTGCTCACAGCAGACAGCTGATGTCTGTCCGCAGCCTCGTAAGCTGTTCCAATGAAATTCAATGTAAGTTTGAGGTACTTCATCTTTCGATCTGGTACTTTGAAGTTTTCTGGACTCAACATTGATTTAATTAATTTCAAATCAAAACCTGGGCCCCTTTTTTTTTGGATGGTAGCTACTCTATTGATGATTCTTCTATTTTCCATTATCAACTCATCTTTTGTCCCAATGCCATCTTTTTCCTTACACCATCATCATTATCATATAATCTCACCCGCTTGCCACCCTATCACAAACTTTCCCTTTATTTCCCCACAGCCCCCCCTTTCCCTTCTCCCTTTGAACTAGTTTAAAACATGTTACCTCTTTCACCTATTCCAGTCTGTTTCTGTTTGCACACAGGCTGCATGACCCACTGAGTATTTCCGGAACATATTGTTTTTATTGGGGATAACTGGATTGCTTTGAGAGCTGGAGATCTTTCCAGTAGAATTTAAAAAGAAAATTCTGTAATATCTGTTCTCATGAACAGTGATCTTATTTGTCCAATTACAACAAATTTCAGATGTACCAGACACATGGAATTTCTTACAAGCAGTTTACACTTGTGCCACTAAATTAGGACTTAGATGCCTTTAGATTGTAAAAGGAAAGGAACATTGACAATCTGGAGTTCCACAGTTCTGATGTACTGGAAATGGAGGAGCAGAAGATAAAATGACAGAACTCGATTTGAACACAAGTAAGGATGCAAGCAGCAGGAAGAGAATATCATATTCCATAATCACAGATTTAGAGGAATAACAGAGCAGTTTGAGGAACATTGATCATAGTAGTATCAATAAATAGAGTCAAAATTATCATATGTACCTCAAGAGGGTGTAGATTAAAGTTCATTGAATTGCTCTTTTTGAGTACCCAATTCATTTTTTCCAATTAAGGGGCAATTTAGTGTAGCCAATCCACTTAGCTTGCACATTTTTGGGTTGTGGGGGGCGAACCCCGAAGCCAGGGGACAGGGTGGAGAGGTTGATCTCCACCCTAAAAGGATAACAATTTGTATTTGTTAAACAGTCTAACGTGCTTAAATTTTGTACTCTTTTCTTTGTTCCATTGACTAATTTTAACATCTAACTGGAAATACTGTCCAGGCCCAGATATGTAGGCCACAATCCTGCCTGCCCCTGGGGTCCTTAGTGCAGCCATCCAGGGCGGGGATTTTCTCCCTATGGCAACGCCAGAAGGTCGGTGAACATAATCAGGTAGCTCTCTTCCATTGGTATTGAATTTGAAAATCTCACTCCTGGTGCCGCCCGGAAGCCACCTTTGCACATGCGCACAAACGCGGAAGACCATCTGTTGTGGCGGTTAATGGGGTGAACCCTGGTTAAGACTCTGAGATGAGACAATTGTATCAGTTTGAAGCAGACGTATGTGAGCTGTGCCGCTTCGCAACTCGCCTGTCTGGTTGCAATACACATCAATACCTGCAACCCCCGGTTTTAAAAAAATCTTTATGTATTTATTTTGTTTCGAACATAAAGGTTAAAAATAACTCGATCTCAAAATCTTTCTGGCTTTAAAATAATGTTGGAAAACCAAAAGGTGACTGCCATCTAATCTCAATGTACCTTGTGAACATAGGAAAACTCCTTCCTGCTTTATAAATATTTGAAATGTTGGGGTAGAACTCTGCCTTTAACATAGTAAATGGTCACAAGGCGTTTCGCAGAATTCGAGCCACGCACACATCAAGATAGATGAGCAAACATTTAGCCAAATGTTAAAGGAGAGAGGGAGAGGTTTCGAGGCGGGATTGCAGAGGTTAGGGCCGAGATTTAAAATTAAGGCCAGAGCCCGCAAAGTGGCAGTGCAGCTTTTAATAAACAACCCAGCCCAGAATGACATGATAGTGACAAAGCGTCCCTGTCCATTTTCACACTATTTATCTGGGGACGCAATCCGACATAGACCATCCATGACACAGGCTGTTTAAAATCGTTAGGTCTTGACACTGTCGGTTGTTCGCGGCGTCTTTCGAAGCACCGCTAACATATTCTGCTCGTTTTATTTTATGATGTTGAATGATAAAATTACATCCGCCAGTCTGTGTTTTTATTTTCAAGTAATCTATGTTTACGATTACGCGCCAACTTGTTTATAGCATGTCTCTTCTCTTATTTATTTAAGGAAACAATGCCCCCCCCCCCCCCCCCCTCCCTCTCCAGTTGTCTGCTGCTCACATTAATCCCGGGTCTGTTGAGGTTATAGTTTAGCTACAATGGAAGCAATCCAGTCATGTTCAACCAGATTGTGTGTCTCTTGGTTCCTGCATTCTGTTGACCGGTTTGTATTTAGGCTCGAGTGCCGAAAAGCTCATGTAGAACTGTATTGTACAACATTTCGCGGAGTCCAAATGTCGTCTAGAGGTGATTCACTTTCGAAATCAGGTTATGAGCGCTCAACGCCTCTGCCTTCTCGGAGTGGAACCCGCGATATCTGCTGCTGATCTCCCGCATTGTTCTGGTCGGAAAGTCCACAACATGTGTTTGAGTGTTAGCTCCGGGCTGTCAATCACCCGCTGAGCTGCGAGTTTTGTCTGCGGCTATCAACTTCTCATTCTCGACTTGCTCTACTTGTTCATTCAACCAGCGGGCCTCTAATCGGGGGGAGAACTGGGATCAAGGTGCCAATAATAGTTTCAGAATACTTTTGTATTCTACTTTGTGTCACTTTAGTCATTTGGGCCAAAGCATGCAAATGTTTAAACCCTGTAGCCAGTCATCGCCCAAGTTCTGGAGCAGTGTGGAATACGTTTTCTTCAAACGGCTAATTGAGAAAGCAGATAAGATTTCTGAAGTCTCATGATACAAACAAAAAAACGATAAATGTAAAACCAGATCGACACGTTCTCTTCCGAGAAACAGGATTTTTGCATGACTGGTTTTACCAGCCGCTCAGAAATAAATCTATCTCGAAGAACGCCATTTGATCTGATCTGATCATTTGCAAATGGATAGTTTCTCATACATATACCTCTCTCCTTTTAACTTGCACTGTCTGGAAATTATTTAAGTATGTCCGCCTTTTGTGTGTTCATGGGGATATAATTTTATCTCCCCGTAGTTACCAGTGCTTTAGTTTTGTTTTTGTTAAATCAATCTAAGAGAAGCAGAACAACGTTTAAGGGCAGTCGAATATAACGTTAAACACGTTATTCAGATATTATTTGAAAGGATTTGTTTTCAAAAGTTAAGCTATCTTTTGATTTCCTTGTACAATACTCGACGTTTTTAAGTAGGCAGTAGTCAGTGCCTGTAAAGTAACAAAAGGAATATGCGAAGGACTAGGCGAGAGCCTGCTTTACCGACGAATAAGATGATGGCTCATCCTTGACCTCCAGGAACCTTTCCTTCCCAATCCCCGTTTCCCTTAAAGTCCAAAAATATATCTGTCTTAGCCTTGAATATACTCTATGACTGAGCATTTCAACGCCTTCTGTGGTGGAGAATTCACTTCCCGAGCGAAGAAATTGTCCTTGCCTCCGCCTCAGTCTGAAATGCTCCCACCCCGCAACCCCACCGCCAAACTATGTCACTAATTCGAGACTCTCCCTGTTCTCTCCATCCAGGGAACAGACTCTCACTCAGCATTTTACCCTGTCCAGCCCTCTCAAAATGTTATATGCCCCAATGAGATCACCTCTCATTCTTCTAAACTCCATATAGTGTTCTAATCAATCTATCCTTGCCGGACAAGCCTCTCATCCCAGGAATTAACTGAACCTTTTGTTGATCCCTCTCTCAGGCAAGTGTATCCTTAGGGAGGGAGAACAAAACTGTACTGCAGTTGTCCTCCCACCAAGGCCCTATGTAATTGCAACTAGAATTTTGTAACTCTTATATTTCAACCCACTTGCAATTGCCTTCCTTGCTGTATCTGCATGATAGCTTTATTTTTTAAAATAAATTTAGCGTACCCAATTATTTTTTTCCAATCAAGGTGCAATTTAGCATGGCCAATTCACCAGCCCTCAATATCATTGGATTGTGGGGGTGAGACCTACACACTTGGAGACTGTGCAAAATCCACACAGGCAGTGACCCAGTGCCGCAATCGATTCTGGGTTCTCAGTGCTGTGAGGCAGCAGTGCTAACCACTGCACCACCGTGCACCCCCTGTATGATAGCTTTATGTTTATTGTACAACACTTAAATCCCTCTGAACACCAACATTGGTAGTTTCTCATTATTTTTTTAAAATCCTCATTATGCACCATCCGCCACCTTTTGTTTACTCACTTAACCCGTACATATCTTTCTAAAAAAATTTGTATCATCAGAAAACCTGGATACATTACACTTCATCCCTTCATCAAAGTCATTAATGTATTTTGTGCATAGCTGAGGCCTCAGCACTGATTCCTGTTGCACCCCAATAGTAACAACCTGCTGACCTGAAAAAGACCCATTTATTCCTGCTCCCTGTCTTCTACTCCATGTGTCCTTATTGTGTATATTCACCATTTGTGTGGCATCTTAACAAATGCCTTTTGAAAATTCAAATACATTGCATCCATTGGCTCTCCTTTGTCCTTCTAATTGCATCCTCAAAAAGCACCACTGCCTGTTTTGTCTTTTGTCAAATAAGATTTCCCTTTTATTAAGCTATGTTGGCTGTCGTTCCCTGTTCGTTTCTCCCTCCATTCTTGAATGGGGGGGTTACATTTACCATCTTCCAATCCACTGGGACTGTTGTAGAATTTAGGGAATTTTGGAAGATTAAATCCACTGCATCCACCATCTCCATCACCATCTCTTTTGGGACCAAAGGATGTAGGCCTGTGAAGAAAGACACAAAATATCTGTTCAATATATCTGCCATTTATTTATTCCCCATCATCATTTCTCCCATCTCAGCCTCTAAGTGACTCACCCTTTATTTTTGCCCATCTGTTTTTATATTTCTGACTATTTTACACTCATTCTATTTACTTTTTAAAATCAGTTTTTGGTCATGATATTCCTGGTGTCTAAAACTCTCCCAATCCTCAGGCTGACCATTCTTGGCAATAGTATAAGCCTCTTCTTTTGATCTAATGCTACTCTTAACTGCTTTAGTAAGACACTCGTACCACTTTTAGAGTATTATAGAATAGAACAGTACAGCACAGAACAGGCCCTTCGGCCCTCAATGTTGTGCCGAGCAATGATCCCCCTACTTAAACCCACGTAACCCGTATACCCGTAACCCAACAATCCCCCCATTAACCTTACACTACGGGCAATTTAGCATGGCCAATCCACCTAACCCGCACATCTTTGGACTGTGGGAGGAAACCGGAGCACCCGGAGGAAACCCACGCACACACGGGGAGGACGTGCAGACTCCACACAGACAGTGACCCAGCCGGGAATCGAACCTGGGACCCTGGAGCTGTGAAGCATTGATGCTAACCATCATGCTACCGTGAGGCCCAAACACACATAGAGTTTTACCCATAGAGTTTTTATTTCCAAATGGAATGTAGATTTGTTGACAATTATGAAATACTTATTTTAAATGTTCATAATTGCTTATCTAACATCATACATTTTAAACTAACATGCCAATCTATCTTCGCCAATTTGGCCTTCTAACCTATGTAATTAGTCTTATTTATGTATGATACTCCAATTTAATTATTTTTAATGTCACACTCAAAATAGGGTGGCGTGATGGTGCATTGGTTAGCACTGGGTTCAATCCCAGCTCTGGATCACTGTCTGTGTGGAGTTTGCACATTCTCCCCGTGTCTGCATGGGTCTCAACCCAAAAAATTGTGTAGGGTAGGTGAATTGGTCATGCTAAATTGGCCCTTAATTGGGAAAAAAAAGAATTGGGTACTCTCAAAATTATGAAATTTTATCATATTATGATCATTGTTTCCAGAAGGATCACTTACTGTGATATTACAAATAAAGCTTGTCTAGTTGCACAAAATAAAATCTAATATAGCCTGTTTCCTAGTTGGTTCCACAATGTATTGTTCTAGCAAACTCTCCTGAATGCATTCCATGAACTAATCTTGCAAACTACTTTCATTGATTTTAATTTATCTAGTCTATATGAAGACATTCCCCATGTTTATTGCATTTTTTTTTACAAACTCCTTTTCGCTCTTCATTAATGCTTTAGTCCAGGGTTTTTCACAGTGCGGGCCTGGAGCTGCAGGTGGGTCATGGGCAGATGTCGGGATGGTCGCGGAGTGATTGGCCGCGGTGCCCCTATCACGGGGGAAACACCCAACAGCCGAAACCGGCTTTTAACTTGAATGCCGACCGCAACCGGCTTTCAAATTGAGAATGCCGGCCGCTGCCATCCTTTAAATTGAGAATGTGGTTGCAACCGGCTTTTAAATGGAACAAAGCAGCGGCAGAGAGCAGGCCATGTACGCTGACATCACGTGGTATGCATATCCATGCTTTCGGTGCAAAATCACAGAGGAGACATTCTTCCATTTTCTACCTGCCAGCAAGCAAGGCAAAGATTGTGAAGAACTGAAGATGGATCGCTTTGATATAAGGAGAGGGCCAGAGACACAAACAGGCAGTGTACCTTCTGGTCAGGAACTTGCAACTGAATCTGCAGTAGAGAGCTTCTCCAAGGAGTCCATGGCAGGACAGAGCAGTTCTGTGTTAGCTCTATACAGAGCTCCAGGACCTCTGCTGAACAGGCAACAAAGAAAAAAAACTGAAATTAGGAACAAAGCTGTATAAAAATGATTTCTTGAGGGATGACCTTGTTAATTGTGCCAATGCAAATCAGGATGCAAAGCTCATGTGTGTTATATGAGTTTAAAACACTCAAAACCTCAAAGACATTTAAAGACTAAGCATGGGGAGTTCGAGGATAAACCTCTTGATTTTTTGCAACGGGTGCAGCGAGAACTTAAATCATCAGCTGAAGTCCTTAGCAGAAATGTGACATTGAATGACAAAGAAAGTTAGATTGTGAGGACCAAGCAAGCTCACCCGTCACGTTAAAGGTCAGTGAAAATGGTCAGTCGGGAAGACCGGCCGGCGTGGGTCGCGGGGGTCGGCCAGTTGGTAAAAATGGGTCCCAGGAAAAAGGTTTGAAAACTCTGCTCTGGTCTCTCCAGTGGTACAGCTATTGTTGGGACCTATAAACTTCTCCCATCAGCACTTTCTGACCCTTTGTATTTCCTGAATGTATTTCCACTTTCCTGATCTTTATTTATTACAGAACTTGTGTCATTCTTTATTATCAGGGCTACCTCTACTCCTTTTTCCTTCTGTCTTTTTTGTTTTTGTTGAAATGTCAAGTAGCACTGCACCCTGCAATGTTTAGTTCCGAACTCTGATTAAAGTACAATCACATCTCTGTAATGGTCAGATAAAAACAATTTATCTCTATTTGCTCCATTAATTTGTCTATCTGAGTTACCCAACCTTTCCAGCCACGGAACGCTTTTGACCTTCCAAGAGAACTAACCAAACCTCTGAGAAAGATTCTTATTATGTTGAAGAGGTAAACCAAAAAAAGTTAATTGTTTTTGTGTGATAGATACAAACATACAAAAGCAAATTTATTTTTTGCAATAAATTTAGAGTACTCAATTCATTTTTGCCAATTAAGGGGAAACTTAGCGTGGCCAATCCACTTACCCTGCACATCTTTGGATTGTGGGGGCGAAACCCACACTAACACGGGGAGAATGTGCAAACTCCACACGGACAATGACCCAGAGCCGGGATCGAACCTGTGACCTCGGCGGCATGAGACAGCAGTGCTAACCACTGCGTCACCGTGCTGCCCCAAAAGCAAATTTCTAAAAGTACTTTCTATTTCTTATATACATTTATTATAATGAAAAGGTTCTCTTATTCAACAAATACCTTACCTTTTTACCATTTAAAAAATAAATTTAGAGGACCCAATTCTTTTTTTCCAATTAAGGGGCAATTCCACCTACCCTGCACATCTTTGGGTTGTGGGGGGTGAGACCCACGCAAACGCAGGGAGTATGTGCAAACTCCATACAAACAGTGACCCAGGGTTGGGATTGAACCCAGGTCCTCAGTGCCGAGGCAGCAGTGCTAACCGCGGCGCCACTGTGCTGCCCCTTTTTACCATTTTTTAATGGAACAGTGATGCTGCTTTATTGGCTCACAGATTTGTTTAATACTGGGAGTGCGACTCTCATCAGACATGCACACAGACTCACCCAGAGGATGTGCACGCGAACGCGCACCTCTAACTCTGTCTTCCTCACAATCATCTCTCTCATTAACACAGCTCTCTCTGGTATGAACTCACTTCTGTCTCGCACGCACTCACCTCTCTCTATCTCTTGCATACTCACTCTCACCTCTCTCTCCCCTGCTCTCACCTCTCTCTCCCCTGCTCTCACCTCTCTCTCCCCTGCTCTGACCTCTCTCTCTTGAATACTCTCACCTCTCTCTATCTCATGCATACTCACTTCTCCTTCACATGCTCTCATCGTGGGCGGCACAGCAGCACAGTGGCTATCACTGTTGCTTCACATCACCAGAGTTCCAGGTTCGATACCCGGCTTGGGTCTGTGCGGAGTCTGCACGTTCTCCCCTTATCTGCGTGGGTTTCCTCTGGATGCTCCAGTTTCAAAGAACAGTACAGCACAGGAACAGGCCCTTCGGCCCTCCAAGCCTGTGCCGACCATGATGCCCTAACTAAAAACAAAACCTTCTGCCCTTACTCTATTTGTATCCCTCTATTTCCACAAGTCCCGAATGATGGTTAGGTAATTTGGACATTCTGAATTCTCCTTCAGTGTACCTGAACAGGCACCGCAGTGTGACAACGAGGCAATTTTCACAGTAACTTTGTTGCAGTGTTAATGTAAGCCTACTTGTGACAGCAATAAAGATTATTAGTTTTATCTCTCTCACGCTTTCACCTCACTCTTGCGCACACTCACCTCTCTCGCAAGCTCACACCTCTCCCACTCGTCTCTCCCTCTCGCGCGCTTTCTCGCATGCCCTCACCTCTAGCATGCTCTCGCCTCTCTCATCTCTCTCTTGCACTCTCGCACCTCTCTCTCTCTCGCACGCTCTCTCTTGCACGCTCTCACCTTTATCATGCTCTCGCCTCTCCCACACGCTCTCATCTCTTGCCCTCTCGCACCTCTCTCTCTCGCACCTCTCTCTCTCGCACCTCTCTCTCGCCCTCTCTCTCGCACCTCTCTCTCTCGCACCTCTCTCTCTCGCACCTCTCTCTCTTGCACGCTCTCTCTTCCACGATCTCTCTTGCACACTCTCTCCTTTCTCGCACGCTCTCACCTCTCGTGCACGCTTTCACCTCTCTCTCTTGCATTCTCTCACTTCTCTTGCACGCTCTCACCTCACGCACGCTCTCACCTCTCGCACGCTCTCACCTCTCTCTTGCACGTTCTCACCTCTTGCATGCTTTCAACTCTCTCCCGCATGCTCTCACCACTCTCCCGCATGCTCTCACCACTCTCGCACACTCTCACCTCTCTCTTGCATGGTGTCACTTCTCTCGTGCACGCTCTCACCTCTCTCTCCCTTGTACGCTCTCACCTCTCTCTCCCGCACGCTCTCACCTCTCTCTTGCATTCTCTCATCTCTCTCTCTCTCAAATGCTCTCACCTCTATCTCATGCACGCTCTCACCTCTCGCATGCTGTCACCACTCTCTCTCGCATGCTCTCACCTCACCTCATGCATTCTCTCGCATGCTCTCACATGCTCTCACCTCCCTCTCACATCCTCTCACCTCTTACATGCTCTCACTTCTCGCAAGCTCTCGCCTCTCATGCACGCTCTTGTGTCTCTTTCTTG
Organism: Scyliorhinus canicula; assembly: GCF_902713615.1. Lineage (NCBI taxonomy): Eukaryota > Metazoa > Chordata > Chondrichthyes > Carcharhiniformes > Scyliorhinidae > Scyliorhinus > Scyliorhinus canicula. Next base: position 60,404,697 of record NC_052152.1, read on the forward strand.
CATGCTCTTTCCTCTCTTGCATGCTCCCAACTCTCACGCGCACTCTCACCTCTCTCATGCACACTCGCCTCTCTCTTGCATACCCTCACCTCTCTTGTACACTCTCACCTCTCTCTCATGCTCTCGCCCCCCTCTCTCAATTATGCTCTCACATCTCTCGGTGGCAGTCATCTTTGCTCTTGTTCTTGCCTGTGACTTTTAACATTGACTTTGCCGGTATTTCCTGCTTGTCCAATCAGAGGCCAGCTTCTCAGAGCATTGGCTGCTGAGAGCACCTATCAGATGCAGTGTGAAACCTGCCTTTGATTGGACAAGTTGGAAGGACAGCTTTTTAAAAAGTTTAAAATGGCTGATCTATCATTGAACCCTTGGATGAGTTCTACAAAACTCCAGGATTCTGTGGAAGGCAGTTGGGAAATGCTGGTCTATCTTATGAATGCTTTATGCAATTTCCCCTCACTTGAAATTCCATGTACCTTTTTTTAGTTTAAAGCTTTATTCACAGCCCTGGTTATATGGTTCCCATCTGACGTCAGTAGAGCCTGCCCAAGTGGAACTCTTTCTAGTTCCCCAGTACTGGTGATTGAAGCCACGGAATGAAATCCCTGTGTCCCCCTAAGCCACAACTTTGACTCCCTGATTTGTTTAACCTGATATATATTTGATCTTGGCTCAGGTAGTAATCTAGAGATAATTACCCTCTGTTTTCATGCTGGCTCCTCAAACTCCATGAGCAGAATCTCATTCCTCATTCTACCTCATTGGTTCCCATCTGGACTAGAACAAGTGGATTCTTCCTCACAAAGTTATTGTTCAGACATGAGGAGATGTCTTTAACTCTGGCAACACTACCTTCAAAACTCCCAGTTGTGGTTGCACAGAACAGTCTATTTCCTTATCTGTATTGTCTCCTTCCACCACCGCACCCCTTATCAATCCACCCTTTTGAATAGCTTCTTGTATCATGGTACCCTGGACAGCTTGCTCATCTAACCTGCAGATTGTGACTTTATGCAGAGGGAGCATGAACATTATACCTGTTGGATAAGAGCAAAGACTGAGAGTTTACCTGTACTGCACTTTGGGGTCCCCTTATCTGCCTGACTCACAGTCATATTCTCCTGTCCATGACCATTAATCAGACCTGCTCCACTTCCTAACCAAAAGGGTGTGACTGCATCCTGGATCTAAGTGTCCAGGTAACTCTGCCCTTCCCTGATACCTTGTAATTTCAGCACCTCAGACTCAATGCCTGAGTTGAAGTTCTTTGAGATGTAGACATGTTTTGCAGATGTGGTTCTCCGAAATCACCAATGTTGTTCCCAAAGTCCCACATATTCCAGTTGTGGCACACCATCTATAGTCACTGCTCATAGTATATAGCCTTGTTTTAGTTATTTAATTAGTTTAATCAACTTAAATATTTTTAACTACTAACTAATTTAAGTTATAAGCAGATTAAATTTAATTATCTGTAATATGACCCAACCCAAATATTGAATAAAAAACAAAGTACCTCCTTCCCACTCTGCACATAATTCCCTTTTACACAATCCCAACTTTTACATTCTGTTTATGATGCACTTTTTAAAAACACACCTCTGTGCTCACCACTCTGTGCTCCAAGTCCAGCAACACCTTGATTTTAAAATCCTAGTCCTGTTTTTGGATCCCTCCCTATCTCTGTGATTTCCTCTAGTCCCACAAGTTTCAGGTCTTTGTGCCCCTTCAATAATGATCTCTTGTGTATCCACAATTACCATTGTTCCTCTTTTGGTGGCAGAGCACTCAGGAACTTAACCTGTAAGCCCTGGAATTCCTTCATGATACCTCTCTATCTCTACCTCTCTATTCCTTTAAGACACTCATTGAAACCAATATCTTTGACCAAACCTTTGGTCCTCTCTCCTAATATCTCCTTACGTGGCACTGTGTCAAGTTTTGCTTGGATATTTTAACATTAACAACACTGTGGTTAGCACTGCTGCCTCACAGCGTCTGGGACCCGGGTTCAATTCCGTCCTTGGGTAACCTGTCGGTCTGGGCGTAAGGACATAGACCAGGCCTTTGAGATTGGCCAATTGGAATACAAGTTCCCTGATTAGTGGCCCAATCCGGGAACCTCTTCTTTGTATATAACAGGGAGTGCCAGGTCCTCTGCACTCCCAGTGTAGACAGCAAGCTGAATGCACATAGTTGTACTGCCATTGGTTTTGTTAATAAAAGGAATGCCTCTGTGGACTTGTTACAGTGGCAACTAGGAAAACAGAACAACCCAAGGAATCATCAAAAAACTTTGCATCTCGTTTACAACACATGGTATCCTGGAGGTGATAATTTCAGACCATGGATCGGTTTTCATCAGCCAGGAGTTCACAAAATTCACGAAGTCAAACGGCATTCAGCACATAAGAACGGCACCATACCACCCAGCATCAAATGGGTTGGTGGAGAGAGCTGTTCAGACCCTAAATGGTGGGTTGAAAAACAGTCAGAGGGCAGCACGGTGGGTTAGCACTGCTGCCTCACGGCGCCGAGGTCCCAGGTTTGATCCCGACTCTGGGTCACTGTCCGTGTCGAGTTTGCACATTTTCCCTGTGTTTGCATGGGTTTCACCCCCACCACCCAAAGATGGATGGGGGTGAAATCCACCCGGGCTAGGTGGATTGGCCACGCTAAATTGCCCCTTAATTGGAAAAAATGAATTGGGTACTCTAAATTTGTAAAAAAAAATTGTACTTTCTATTGTCAACTTTCCTTATGATAAATTCATTTGTCCACACTTACAATAATCATTACCTACTCAAATTTGTCATAATGGAACTACACCTGGGGTGACACGCGGCACAGTGGTTAGCACTGGGACTACGGCACTGGGGACCCGGGTTCGAGTCCCGGCCCTGGGTCACGGTCCGTGTGGAGTTTGCACATTCTCCCCGTGTCTGCGTGGGTTTCACCCCCACAACCCAAAGATGTGCAGGGTAGGTGGATTGACCATGCTAAATTGCCCCTTAATTGGGAAAAAAAATTGTGTACTCTAAATTTATTTTTAAAAGATTGGAACTGAACCCTCCTACTACTGTGCCACCACTGATTCGCCTTATTGTTGCTTCCCCGGTGCTGCAGAGAAACTGCTTTGCTTTAACTAATCTTCCGAGCTTCACAAGTCTTAGTACATTGGTGAACAATATCAAACAACAATAAAAAGGATGAAGTTAAAATGGGGCCTGAATTACATCCGCAAATTTGGGATAAATTAACCCGATCTCCTCATATGCAAGGCCACAAGTGATGACTATTATGTTCAAATAAATCACTTGTGTATGCACCTACCAACAACTTCTTCAATTACATGCCCACATTTATGTTGGAAACTGTGTTTAAATACTTGGCATGTTGTTGCATCACCCTTTTGCCACTAATGGTGTCACAATATACAATTTATGCACCTCCCCACTCTATCCATGTACTGCTATGCTCCAATCAAATAAATTGCCCAAATTGCAACACCTTTCATGATAGGAACATAGAACATAGACGTAGAACAGTACAGCACAGAACAGGCCCTCCGGCCCTCGATGTTGTGCCGAGCAATGATCACCCTACTCAAACCCACGTATCCACCCGATATCCGTAACCAAACAACCCCCCCCCTTAACCTTACTTTTTAGGACACTACGGGCAATTTAGCATGGCCAATCCACCTAACCCGCACATCTTTGGACTGTGGGAGGAAACCGGAGCACCCGGAGGAAACCCACGCACACACGGGGAGGACGTGCAGACTCCATACAGACAGTGACCCAGCCGGGAATCGAACCTGGGACCCTGGAGCTGTGAAGCATTTATGCTAACCACCATGCTACCGTGCTGCCTATAATCCTTATAAAATCAACTCATTATACAAAATAATGGTGGAATATATATATATATATATAAAACATAAAAATAGGGCTTATTTATGTCTTATGTGGTCAGTTCCAATTATTATCTGTCTAATGATGAGAGCTGCAACAACATTCAAGGAACTTGATAGCATCCAAAACAAAGCAATCCACTTGGCACCTCATCCACCACCTTAAGCATTTATTCCTCCCACCACTGGTACATGGTAGCAGCATTGTGTACTATCTACAAGATGCATGAGAACTTGTTGCGGTTTCTTGACACATTCCAAACCCCCAATCTCTATCACTCAGAAGAACCAGGGCAACAAAGAGACAAGGGCATCACCAACAAGTTCAACTCCAAGTCATACACTACCCTGACTTGAAACTATATCATTGTTCCTTCTTCATCATCGGTTCAACATCCTGGAAATCCCTCCTTAACAGCGCTGTTGGTGTACTTTACACCATATGGTCTGAAGGGATTCATTAAGGCACTCATGCCAACTTCTCAAGAGCAATTAAGGATGGACAATAAATACTGGTCTTGCCAGCACACTCCCATCCGAAGAATGAATATGTATTTTTTTACATGCCCCCTTACTTTGAGACTGCATTCTGATCTTGGCTCATCTGCATGCAACATAAGTGATGGGCAGGTCTAGTCAAAAATATTGACCATGTGGACTAGTCTAAAATATTGACTAGTTGTTATACAATTTTGAATAGTTTGTTCTAAAATATTGACTTTATGGACTAGTCTGTAATTTAAAAAAAATACATTTAGAGTACCCAATTCATTTGTTCCAATTAAGGGGCAATTTAGTGTGGCCAATCCACCTACCCTGCACATCTTTTTTTTTGAGTTGTGGGGGTGAAACTCATGCAAACACAGGGAGAATGTGCAAACTGCACACGGACAGTGACCCAGAGCCAGGATCGAACCTGGGACCTCGGTGCCGTGAGAGAACAGGGCTAACCCACTGCACCACCGTGCTGCCCTTGGACTAGTCTGTAATAAAATATTGACTATCTGGACTAGTTTAAAATATTGACTACATGGACAAGTCTGTTATAAAATATAGATTATATGGATTAGTCTGTAATATAATATTGACTATTTGGACTAGTCTGTACAATATTGACTATGTGGTCTAGTCTAAAATATTGACTATATTGCCTAGTCTGTTATACAATATTGACTATATGGACCAGATTGTTATAAAATATTGACTATGGACTAATCTAAAATATAGACTATATGGACTAGTCTGTTCTAAAATACTAACTATATGAACTAGTCGAAGAATTGACTATATGGACTCACCTGTTACAAAATGTTGACTATTTGGACTATTCTGTTGTTAAATACGTATTGAAGTCTACTATTGACCAGATTTGATTCATTTAAAAAGTCAAAAAATATAAATTTGAATAAAACTGGTTCTTTGGCATTTTATTATTGCCTGGTCCAAATTATCAAAATGTTTTGTAACATGCCAATCTCAGGACGCGTGTGCTGTGAATCTGAATCTGTATCCATTTTAGTATCTGTGACGATAATCTTGGTCTTTGTAGGATTGAGAACACAATGCGCTCCGCGACCAGTGGCTCTTTGAAAGTCACCCATGGGATTGATACAAATGCTGGGTATTTGGTGGTACTCTTGCGACAGCGAGTCGTTTTAATCTCCAGTTACCTTCACAGGATTTCAATGGGCAGCTTTATATCCAAGCAGGCCTGGGCCTACTGCTGAAGGTAATGAAACTACACGGAGATTTGTCTGTCAGAATTGATGGGATATATCCAATTAAAATGAAAAGTCAGGTTGGTTAAGACTTCAGAACAGCTTTCATATTGATTTGTAAAGGGACTGGAGACATTTTAATAATGTACCAAAATGTGCTGCCCTCTAATCACCTGAACCCGGCAGCAGAGTGACAAAACGCATTTAAAGTTCAGTATTAGCTTTGTCCTTGGGGAATTTAAAAGTAAACTAAATACCACCAGACTAATTGTCTGGGTGAACGTCGGAAGCGGTGAAAAAAATACCCATTTGGGAAGAGTTGCAATCAGGGACCGCCAGTGACAAATGGTGCAGCAATTGTTCGAATATAACCATTGAGATTCGAGGTTGCTACACAAATCATACCCTTTGCTTTGAAAAACGGCATTTTTGGCTTCCTTGATTCTATCCCAATGGGATTTTTGTTTTGCTGTTGAAAATACGAGCATGCTTCTTCACGTGTGGTGTGTAAACTCCGGTGTTTTTTTAGAAATTAACATTATCACCACAAGTTAATTTAGCAAATGCTGCCCGATCTATTCCTTTGTTGGTCGGGACTAACCTTGCCCTTTTTGAGGCGAAGCTCATTTGCCGTCCCAATTAACTGGTAAATCAGAAATAGTTACCGACTGACAGATTCCTTAAAAAAATATTACTGATTGTTACAAGAACACAGCCAATTTTAAGGGGGTTAAAGGACCACGTAAATCGCGTTAGGCGAGTTCAAATCTTGGATATAACTATCGAGTCCGCGAGTTGGATTGGCCTATAAAACTACTAATGATAATTCAACTCTGAGAACGTGTAAAGTGGAGGTACGTGAATACAAGAATGGTGTTTAAAACGGGCAGATTAATAATAATTCAGTTGGTTGGCGCTTTCACGTTTCATTATGTGTAGGTTATACACGAGTTGAATTAAGAAAAAGCAATTTGACCAGGCTAGGAAAGTCTAGAAGGAACTGCCTGTGTGCGTTTAAGGCCAAACAAATGCAACCAAAAAAACACTGACTGAAATGTCCCATATTTCTGTGTTCGCACTCAAAGCGATTCTGCTGGGTGTTGCTGAGGCCACGGTGGGGGTGCAGCACTCTTGAACGCGCGAACCATCGTGACTTTGCACATTAGCTGTTTGGTGAAAGACTGCCTGCGACAATCAGGGGGAGGGTGCGGAGCAGAGCAGTGCCTCGGAGCTATCAAGCTATGTGGAGCTGTGATACAAAGCATTAGCGTGTTTGCTGGAGACTGATAGGCAGGGCCTGGGCGAGCTGCTTTCTGCTGATTGATTGTCTCTGGCATTTTGCAAATTTCTGGTTGTTTGGATCTGCCGGAGGGGAGGGGGTGGAAATGATGCTGCTGCTGCTGCAGCAGCGGTGGCGGAAAGTTAGGAAAGCATGGCGCGCTTTTCTTCCAACCCGACCTGCCTGTTTCAGTGTGCAGCTGAACGGAAGGAAGTTCAGCTGTTTCTGAAGCCCGCGCGTACAGGCACCGAGCTGGAGGAGAAACGAGACACGGCTGCCTGAAAAAGAAAAAAGGGGGTGGTTAAAATACCAGAGAGCTTGAGAGGTCTGGGAACTGTGTGAACCAACAATAAATCCCTACTTGTCTGCTTTGAAAATGGATCAGAAAGCACTCATCCCAGCATGCCGTTCCGAGGCTCTCCCTTTAAACCGCTGGAGGCTGGGTGGAAAATGCTGTAAAATACACACTCAGAACTTGAAATAAAGGGCAGTCACGTTGCGCAGTCACAGTTATTTTTGGTGGGTAGCAATTTGCAGCGGCCGCTGCGTGAGGTTGCACTGGGCGAGTCTCGCTGGCAGTGAGCAATGCCAGCGATGTGGGAGAGACACGTTGTATTCTGATGGACTTTGGGAATTGAACGTGCATGTCTCCTGGTTCACATAAAGCATGCCTGTTCTGTGTGCCTGTGAAGTGTGCGAATGCACGAGCGTTGGCAGCACTGTGTGCGTGTGGTGGTGGGGTGTGGGGGTGTGTGTGGGGGGGGGTGTGTGTGTGTGGGGGGGGGTGTGTGTGGGGGGTGGGGGTGGGGGGTGGGGGGTGTGTGGGGGGGGGGGGTGGGGGTGTGTGTGTGGGGGGGGGGGGGGGTGTGGGGGGGTGGGGGGTGTGTGGGGGGTGTGTTGGGGGGGTGTGGGTGGGGTGTGGGGGTGTGGGTGGGGGGGGTGGTGGGTGTGGGTGGTGGTGGTGGTGGGTGTGGGGGGGTTGGTGGTGGGTGTGTGGGGGGGGTGGGTGTGTGGGGGGGTTGGTGGTGGGTGTGTGGGGAGGTTGGTGGTGGGTGTGTGGGGGGGTTGGTGGTGGGTGTGTGGGGGGGGTGGGTGTGTGGGGGGGTTGGTGGTGGGTGTGTGGGGGGGTTGGTGGTGGGTGTGTAGGGGGGTTGGTGGTGGGTGTGGGGGGGGGGGGTGGTGGTGGGTGGGGGGGGGGGGGGGGTTACATGACACCACATAAATTAGGTATTTTGTCCATTGCACATTTACTGGGTTTAAAAGATGTCAGGCTGGCCCAGGTTCGAACTTTAAGATGCAGTTCCACTTGCCGCGATTAATTTTCTGAAAATAATGGTAGTGCAAACTTTTTCAAAAAGTGCCATTTGCATTTTATTCTTGATAGCAGATTGCACATTGCTACATGCGCTCTTTCCCAGAGGAGCAAGCGGATCCCCCAAATAACTGCGCGGGCGTGTGTGTGTGTGTTTTATTTCACCCATTGACTAGATCGTCATGCGGAGAAAACCTGCCGATTGTTCCGTAAAGGCCATCTATTGTTGAATGCGTTCTTGTTCCTCTGCTCTGGCGGTACAGCAGTGAGGAGGAAATGAGTTCAGGGCCGTTCTGCTGACACAGGCGTGTGTAATGCGAGATGAAGCCGCGATAGCCACACTGGAGGCGTCTCGTTCAGCCGCTTCTCGCCTGATCGCTCTGCCAGGTGTTCCGTGGTCTCGGTTTCAGAATGTTTTTGCACATTTCTAATTCTCTCCCATCCGATTCTCCAGCCTGAGCACATTAAACCCGAAATATAGACCATTTACGTGGCTACAGCCTGCCGTGTGTATAGGAGCGACATCTTGAGCGTGTTGCTCAGATTGATGTTACATTTCGCTGATTGATGGACTCAATGCACAAGCCGAGATGTACAAGACTCACTCTCCATTCCTTAGGGTTCACGCTGAAATCTATTTAACACACTATGTGCCATTTTTGTTTAGATTCTGTTCGTCCCTTGCTCTTGATTTTTCGCGACAAGTTATTTACTTTGTTTGTGGTCCCTCTGTTAGCTGTTGGTCTGTGAATCGCGTAGCGGTTTCCAGTAGTTGGCCCATGAATCCGCTGGGAATGGATCAGTTCTGAACTAAAAGATAAATTAAAACAGCAAATCCTGGAAGAGAAATGAACATCCGGCAAATCAAAGCGTGGTCGTTTGCTGCAAATCTTGTTTTTTTGTCCTCTCTCAGACACTGATTTATTTATCATAGAGGTTTAATTATGGCTTGGTGTAAAATTGAACCTTTTTTAATATATAAGCGTGAGAAAGCCCTGCGGCGGATTTTTCTGCTGATTGGCTATTATCACCAATAGGCCCTCAGTTGCTGATTGACATTTTACAGCAGTTAGTTGGTTTGGGGCTGAGGGAAGGTCGTATTTTGGGAGGCAGGGACACAAAGGCAGACATGGAACGGCAGACTGCTTGCGAAATTGTTTCATTCTCATTGAGTGCAGTGCCCATATTTGCGCTAGAGCATTGTTGAATTTCTTGTTCAACAGCACGATACACTCAGCTCCACCACCGCGAGAAATAAATCCCTCCACTAACTTATTTTTTCTTGGTTCCGTATGAAAGAAAAGCTTGAAGTGTATGGATGCTTCACCTTGTTCTGGAATTACAATCACTGCTGCTGTTTCGCAGGCCTTGGCGCGTTATGATGATGTCCTGATAAATGAAACCCAATTTACCCCAGACAAAAGGTCAACCTTAGAGTCATAGAGTTTCACAGCACGGAAAGAGGCTCTTCGACCCATCGCGTCTGTGCTAACCACCGAGCATCCATCTGTTCTAATCCCATTTCCCAGCATTCGGTCCGTAGTCTTGTCTGCTATGGGGTTTCAGGTGCTCACCTAAATGCTTCTTAAATGTTGAGGGTTCCCGCCTCTACTACCCTTTCAGGCAAAGAGTTCAAGGTGAAAAAGGGTTTCCTCAACTCCACTTTAAATTCCCTGCCCCTTAGTTTAAATCAATGTCCCCTGATTATTGACACCCCTACCAAGGGTCCATATCCCTCATAATTTTGTACACCTTAATCAGGTCCCCATCCTCAGCCATCTCTGCTCTGAGAACAACCCCAGCCTAACCAGATTCTCTTCATACCTGAAACGCTCCAGCCCATTTGATGTTGTCAAGAATAAAACAATAGAGATACTTATTACTGTTTATTTGTAGCAGGATTGTTCCCTGACAAATTATCTGGGAAGAGCTTTCCAGAGTATTAACATCCTTATCATAGAATCCACAAAATTCCTACAGTGCAGGAGGCCATTCGGCCCATCGAGTCTGCACCGACCCACTTAACCCCTCACTTCCACCCTATCCCCATCACCCAATAACCCCTCCTAACCGTTTTGGACACTAAGGGACAATTTAGCATAGCCAATCCACCTAACCTGCATATCTTTAGACTGTGGGAGGAAACCAGAGCACCCGGATGAAACCCACGCAGACACGGGGAGAATGTGCAGACTCTGTGCAGACAGTAACCCAGCGGTGAATCGAACCTGGGACCCTGGCGCTGTAAAGCCACAGTGTTATCCACTTGTGCTACCCTGCTGCCCTTGTGTGAGAGTTTAGGACCAGAGGACGGAATCTCAGATTTAGGGGGCGCCTATTTAAGACCGATGAGGAGGAATTTCCGAGGTAGTGAATCTGTGGAATTTTTTTACCACAGAGGGCTGTGGAGGCAGGATCGTTAGGTAGGTTCAAGGCTGAGGTAGACAGATTTTTAATCAGTAAAGAAGTCAAAGTTTATGGGGACAAGGCGGGATAGTGGAGTTGAGGATTATCACACCAGGTCAAGCACGATCTCATTGAATGGCGGTGCAGACTCGATGGGCCGATTGGTCGCGGAATGTCTGAACCAGCACAGAGAGTGGAAACTCTATAAATTCATGTATTTGCACAAATATGTACAGTATTGTGAGAAAGCCGGCACACGGAGAACGAGTTACTCCAGGTGGATTTATTTATATATATATATATATATCGTTTGATTTTTTTTTCTTGTCCAGATTAAATATCTTTTGAATGGCCACTTTTAATTGGAGCAGGTATAACGGTGTCGGAAATTGTGTGTCCTCACTACAGCGTCAAAGTGTATGTCTGGTAGCGGGGGCGAACAAGGAAATAAATGAGAGCAGCGTGAGTGGTTAGATCAGCCTGTGTGGCTCTTTCGACAGCTTGCATTGTCACTCATGAGTTGGTTATGAATAATACAACAGCACTTGAACCTTGAGGCCTTAAAACGTTGTATCCGGATTTATTCCTCCACATTCACCGCACAACCCAAATGTTCACCGAAAGTCAGTCAAATGGTTTGGCCGTTGCTGGGCCATTCTTGCGACTCTTAGGAGGAGGGATTTGATAAGTGCCGTTTGTACCTAGTTCAAGAATAAAAGTTGGGTTTGTGCGCTATCAATGTGATCATCCCGTGCGGAGTAGGACTCACGAGGCATTTTATTACCGTCACGATACATTTCCTGAAACACGCAACTGGGGTAGTGGATAGGAGGTGAAAGGGCAGGAAGCAGCGCGCTGGTTAGTGATGTGTGTTGGACAGGTGGGACGTGAACACTGGAGGACTGAACACTGGCGAGGAACGTGAACACGGGGACACGAGCACGGGGGGGGGGGCATGGACACTGGGGAGGGACGTGAACACGGGGACACGAACACTGAGGGGGGGGCATGGACACTGGGGAGGGGCATGGACACTGGGGAGGGACGTGAACACGGGGACACGAACACTGAGGGGGGCACGGACACTGGGGGGGGCATGGACACTGGGGAGGGACATGGGCACTGGGGAGGGTCATGGACACTGGGGGGGGGACACGGACACTGGGGGGGGCATGGACACTGGAGGACGTGAACACTAGGGGGGGCACGGACACTGGGGAGGGACATGGACACTGGGGGGGGGGGACACGGACACTGGGGGGGGGGCACGGACACTGGGGAGGGACATGGACACTGGGGGGGGGGACACGGACACTGGGGGGGGGCACGGACACGGGGGAGGGACATGGACACTGGGGGGGGCACGGACACGGGGGGCATGGACACTGGGGAGGGACATGGACACTGGGGGGGGACATGGACACTGGGGAGGGACAAGGACACTGGGGGGGGGCATGGACACTGGGGGGGACATGGACACTGGGGAGGGACATGGACACTGGGGGGGACATGGACACTAGGGAGGGACAGACACTGGTGAGGGACATGGACACTGGGGAGGGACAGACACTGGGGAGGGACAATGACACTGGGGAGGGACAGACACTGGGGAGGGACAAGGACACTGGGGAGGGACAGGCACTGGGGAGGGACAAGGACACTGGGGAGGGACAGACACTGGTGAGGGACATGGACACTGGGGAGGGACAGACACTGGGGAGGGACAAGGACACTGGGGAGGGACAGACACTGGTGAGGGACATGGACACTGGGGAGGGACAGACACTGGGGAGGGACAAGGACACTGGGGAGGGACAGACACTGGTGAGGGACATGGACACTGGGGAGGGACAGACACTGGGGAGGGACAGACACTGGTGAGGGACATGGACACTGGGGAGGGACAAGGACACTGGGGAGGGACAGACACTGGGGAGGGACATGGACACTGGGGAGGGACAGACAATGGGGAGGGACATGGACACTGGGGAGGGACAGACACTGGTGAGGGACATGGACACTGGAGGGGGGGACATGGACACTGGGGAGGGACAGACACTGGGGAGGGACATGGACACTGGGAGGGACATGGACACTGGGGGGATGTGAACTCTGGGAGGGATGTGAACACTGGGAGGGACACGGACACTGGAGGGATGTGAACACTGGGAGGGATGTGAACACTGGGAGGGACACGGACACTGGGAGGGACACGGACACCGGAGGGTTGTGAACACTGGGAGGGATGTGAACACTGGGAGGGACACGGACACTGGAGGGTTGTGAACACTGGGAGGGATGTGAACACTGGGAGGGATGTGAACACTGGGAGGGACACGGACATTGGAGGGATGTGAACACTGGGAGGGATGTGAACACTGGGAGGGACACGGACACTGGAGGGATGTGAACACTGGGAGGGATGTGAACACTGGGAGGGACGCGGACACTGGAGGGTTGTGAACACTGGAGGTGCTCCCGCGACAACGCACACTCAGAAAGCACACAAACAAACTCCTTTCTGACTTTCCCGAGAGTCAGGATGGGATACTGCATGGTTAGAGGGTGAGGATAACTGAGTTGGGCCAGGAAGGAGGGGGTTGGAAAGGGTAGGGAAAGGGGCCATTAGGGAGGGAGGAGGGTAAGAGATGTATGAAGGTACCGAGGAGTTTGGAGAGCATTGCTGCTAGTGTAGTGCGGGAGTTTCGGGTTGAATGGCTCTCGCTTTGCGCGGGGGGCGGGCTGCAGGGAAAAGCCTGTTCACCTTGGAGGCGGAGCGGCCTGGGACAGAGGGATCTGATTCACGATCAGAGGTTGGGGGTTGTTCGTGTTCGTGAGAGAGGCACTGCTGTCGCCATCCCATGTTGAGCGGAAGGAGGCGGGTTCTGCTCATTTGGAGAAGGGGGGTGTATTTTGATGTAAGTTACCTGTTTTGATGGCAGCCGCCCTCTTGCCCCCAGGCTCTCCTCTTACCCCCACGATCTCCTCTTACCCCCACGCTCTACTCTTACCCCCCACGATCTCCTCTTATCCCCACGCTCTACTCTTACCCCCCACGATCTCCTCTTACCCCCCACGCTCTCCTCTTACCCCCACGATCTCCTCTTACCCCCACGCTCTACTCTTACCCCCCACGATCTCCTCTTACCCCCCACGCTGTCCTCTTACCCCTCACGCTCTACTCTTACCCCCACGATCTCCTCTTACCACCCACGCTCTCCTCTTACCCCCACGCTCTCCTCTTACCCCCCACGCTCTCCTCTTACCCCCACGCTCTCCTCTTACCCCCCCCACGCTCTCCTCTTACCCCCCCCCCACGCTCTCCTCTTACCCTCCACGCTCTCCTCTTACCCCCCACGCTCTCCTCTTACCCCCCACGCTCTCCTCTTACCCCCACGCTCTCCTCTTAACCCACGCTCTCCTCTTGCCCCCACGCTCTCCTCTTACCCCCCACGCTCTCCTCTTACCCCCACGCTCTTCTCTTACCCCCACGCTCTCCTCTTACCCCCACGCTTTCCTCTTGCCCCACGCTCTCCTCTTACCCCCCCACGCTCTCCTCTTACCCCCACGCTCTTCTCTTACCCCCCACGCTCTCCTCTTACCCCCCACGCTCTCCTCTTACTTCCCACGCTCTCCTCTTACCCCCCACGCTCTCCTCTTACCCCCACGCTCTTCTCTTACCCCCACGCTCTTCTCTTACCCCCCCGCTCTCCTCTTACCCCCCACGCTCTCCTCTTACCCCCACGCTCTCCTCTTACCCCCACGCTCTCCTCTTACCCCCACGATCTCCTCTTGCCCCCACGATCTCCTCTTACCCCCCACGCTCTCCTCTTACCCCCCACGCTCTCCTCTTACCCCCACGCTCTCCTCTTACCCCCCACGCTCTCCTCTTACCCCACGCTCTCCTCTTACCCCCACGATCTCCTCTTGCCCCCACGCTCTCCTCTTCTTCCCCCCCACGCTCTCCTCTCCCCCCCCCCCCCACGCTCTCCTCTCCCCCCCCCCCCACGCTCTCCTCTTACCCCCAGGCTCTCCTCTTACCCCCAGGCTCTCCTCTTACCCCCAGGCTCTCCTCTTACCCCCCAGGCTCTCCTCTTACCCCCCAGGCTCTCCTCTTACCCCCAGGCTCTCCTCTTACCCCCCACGCTCTCCTCTTACCCCCACGCTCTCCTCTTACCCCCCACGCTCTCCTCTTGGCCCCACGCTCTACTCTTACCCCCCACGCTCTCCTCTTACCCCCACGCTCTCCTCTTACCCCCACGCTCTCCTCTTACCCCCACGATCTCCTCTTGCCCCCACGATCTCCTCTTACCCCCCACGCTCTCCTCTTACCCCCCACGCTCTCCTCTTACTCCCACGCTCTCCTCTTACCCCCACGATCTCCTCTTACCCCCCACGCTCTCCTCTTACCCCACGCTCTCCTCTTACCCCCACGATCTCCTCTTGCCCCCACGCTCTCCTCTTCCCCCCCCCCCACGCTCTCCTCTCCCCCCCCCCACGCTCTCCTCTCCCCCCACGCTCTCCTCCCCCCCCCCCCCCCCCACGCTCTCCTCTTACCCCCAGGCTCTCCTCTTACCCCCAGGCTCTCCTCTTACCCCCCAGGCTCTCCTCTTGCCCCCCAGGCTCTCCTCTTACCCCCCAGGCTCTCCTCTTACCCTCAGGCTCTCCTCTTACCCCCCACGATCTCTTACCCCCACGCTCTCCTCTTACCCCCACGATCTCCTCTTACCCCCCCACGCTCTCCTCTTACCCCCCACGCTCTCCTCGTGCCCCCCAGACTCTCCTCTTGGCCCCACGCTCTCTTCTTACCCCCCACGCACTACTCTTACCCCCACGCTCTCCTCTTCCTTTCCACTTACTCCATTGCTCCCAGTCCGAAGATGCTCGGCGGTTACTGACACACCAGCCTTTTAGTTCTCGTCTTTCACATCATTTGACTGTTCATCCTTTCAGCCAGTGAGGGTGTGTGTGGTCTATCCAGCTGCGCCGTGTGGTGGGCGGGGGGTGGTGTGTGCAGCAGATTGTGATTCATGCTCAACGGGAGGTGACTGGGGGTGTGTGCTCCACAGTGCCGTGGGCTTGCCAACATGGGGGAGGGTTGTGAATTCGCTCAGTTTAGATTCCGCTGCGGGGGGGGGGGGGGGGATTCAGCACCGGTGGCTGTGTGCTGATCGCTGTTATGATTTTACTTTCGACTTTTGGTCAGGAGGTTGAATTGGCGAATTCTCTTTCTTTAAGGATATATTAGATGCACTCAGTCACTGCGCGCCTGCTGTGAACAGGGGGGTTTCCAGCAGAATCTCCTTCCAGCGTCTTCATTCCTTGGCTATGGCTCAGTTTAGTTGCCCCTCGGTTTCAAGTTTGCGTCTCATTTCCACACACCTTTCGACATTTTCAGCGCTATGTTATTTGTGCTGTCGGCGAATGTCAGGAGGGGATTCTGGGATCTGGATTTTAGTACCATTTTTCTTTCATTAACTCGAATGCCTTTCTGAGCACACTCGCTCCCTGGCTCCTGTCTGCTCTATTCAACGCCGTCCGAGAGGTTATCGTGCACTTTAATTTTAAGAAATTAGTTATTGGGGATTAATTGACATTCTGTTTGAGGCTGTTAAAAGACCTTTAGTGCTGCCCCCGTTGCTTACTGTGTACAACGTGGCTGAGACATTTTCTTGGGGTAACAGTGAAAGTATTTCATTGACTACGAAACACTTTAGGATGTACTGAGAAGGTGATAGATTCATATCGAGGGGAAAAAATAGGAAGATTGGTTGCAGGCTGTCACATAATGTTATGTTCGCAACATCACTGTGGCTATACAATTGGAATGTCAAAAACATGTTCTATTTTAATGTATAGTAAACAGCGGAAAAGTATTTTTCCTACAGGAATCTTTCACCTTCTCAGTACATTCTAAAAAGTGTGTCCTGGTCACTGAGACACTTTCGAAAGGCAGTCACTGTTGTAATGCCCCGAGTGAAACACCTCAGCCACTTCGTACACAGCAAGATCACACAAAGAGTAATGAAGAAATGGCCGAGTAATTGGGCCACGCAGCATCCATTTTTCAGGTGCTAGCTACTAAGGCTCCACAATGACGGGCAAGAAGCATGCCCTGACTTCCAAATGGAAGACCTCAGCTGTCAGATGGGGTAAATGTAAGAGGTGCCCTTTACCCTCATGTGAAGTAGGTTTTGTGCATATGAAAATAAGGGTCCTAAAACCTGCTTGAAGCCCCTGTTCCCAGATTAGCAGGTAAGTGGTTTACCTGCATATGGAGGCCACTGGAGTAGGAATGTAAGAAGAGGAGTATTCCTCCTAATCCCACATGAAAGAACCCTCTCGATCACCATCGATACCCCCCCCCCCCCCTATGTCCTCAAGAAGCAAGGCCTGCTTTCCCATTTCCCACCACATTCTATAACTGAGGTCAGAGGCAAAGATCCCTTGGATCTCACCATTTTGCTGCAGTGTAATTCCTACAAATGGAAGTACTTGAATCTTTAGTCCACTATGTTTAATTATGCTGGTTGAGAGATAAATCTTGGATGGTCTTGGTACTGGGAGAGCACCCGTGCTCTTTTCCAAATAATATCATAGGAATTTCTTTTGCCTGACTTTGTTGCCTCCTCTGAAAATTGGCATCTCTGTCAGAGCAACGTTTCCTCAGTGCTCCACTAGATTGTCAGCCTAGCTTTTTTAAAATTCACATTGGGATGTATGCGTCACTGGCAAGGACTGCATTACTTGTCCAGCCTATTCCTTGTTGGCTTTGTGCTCAAGTCGGGCAGGAATCCGTGGCCTTGTGGCTCAGATCAGAGTGAAGGCAGACATTATCTAAATTGTGAAGTGATATATTTTGGGAGGGTGAATAAGATGATGAAAAGTCCAGGAGCAGAAAACTGAGCCGGTCATAGAGACAAATAGTGATAGGAGCAGTTGATAAAACTGTTGGAAAAATACATATGATATCCTAGATTTTATGGAGCAATATAAATAATTAGTTAGCTAGTTGTTCGAAATATCTTGTCCAGTTTTCAGTGTCATAGTTTGGGGATGGCAGTCAAGGGGGTGGAGAAGTGGCAGAAGGGATTCACTAAATTGATATCAGCCACGAGAAGTTTTTGGTATATAGAATGAATAGGGCAATTGGGATTTTTACCAGCTGAGAAGGATAAGATGTCTGGTGGAGGTATTCAAAATGATTAGAGTTCCTCGTTTATCCTCATGTATCATCACCAGTGGTCAAACGTCACCAAAAGAATGGAGGCAAATATTAGCAGAATCTTCCCAATTGAAATCACTGTTGGGACATGGAATGCATACCACAGACATGGGTAGCAAACAGCTGAAATTATAGTTTTTCATTGAATGGCCGAGGAAGGAAAGTAAAATTCAGCCATGAGTCCTATTAGTTGCCTAGAGCTTGCATCCGAAAGCCGCTGTTATGTGATTGTTACACAGAAAGACCCATGCAGGAGTCAGCTGGGCTGCTACCCCTATTTTTGCAACAATCCAAAAAGGGTTGCTTAGTTAACAGTTATCTTGGCATAGTGGTTAGCACAGTTGCTTCACAGCTCCAGGGTGCTAGGTTCGATTCCCAGCTTGGGACACTGTGCGGAGTTTGCACTTTCTTCCCGTGTCTGCGTGGGTTTCCTCCGGGTGCTCCGGTTTCCTCCCACAGTCCAAAAATGTGCAGGTTAGGTGAATTGGCCAAGCTAAATTGACCTTAGTGTCCAAAAAGGTTGGGTTACTGGGATAGGAAGGGGGCGCGGTGAGTTTAGGTAGGGTGCTCTTTCCAAGGGCTGGTGCAGACCCGATGGGCCGAATAGCCTCCTGCACTGTAATTGCTATGATTCTATGAAAGTTTTAGAATTTAACATTACACAAATCGGTACCTCCAGGAAAGGGAGGCAAAATGAAATATTATTTATTTGATTTGATTTTGTTGTAAAAGGCCAGACAAGATAAAACGAGAAGAAATCTGCCTATGTTGGCAGTCAGCAATGGAAACAAAATGGTGGAAATACATTAGGGCATCTGAAAAGCACCCTCCCTCAAACACCACGATTAAGAGAACATACAAAGGAAATCGTGCCTCCATTGGTCAGCTAATATGTTTAATCATCTAAATACATTTCCTCTATTTAGAACACAATGCAAAGTGCAGAATGACATGTAAAGCTCGTACCACAAAGGCTGTGAAAAACACACGTGCCAAGTACCCTGTGGACTAAAGGAACAGTAATCCAGAGGCCTAAATCATTGAGATTTCAAATCCCATTCCAGCAGTTGGAGAATTTAAATTCAAATTGAAAAACCAGGAGCTAAAAAATAATGGCATCAGTACAGCTGTCAGATTGTCAGGAAACTGCCAACTCGTTCACGATTGTCCTTGAGTGAGGAGAACCCTGCGACATTACCTGGTCTGCCCTATATGTGACCCCAGTCTCTCACACAACTGGCACTCTGGAGGTGACCACTCAGTTGTATCAAACTGCTGCTGCCAACGGAGTGCGAAGTCTGGCCACGGCCAACTTTGCAAAGGGATGGCCTAATTCTCTAAAATGTAGGCTTTGCAAAGGGCGGCCACACCCTGAAAATGAATATACCAAGAAACAAAACCCCCGTCCCATCTTCGCCCCGCTATGGCGCCGCACTAATCTGGCGAGGGGAGAAAGACAACTTGCATCTAATGTAAAACGATGAGAGTTGAGAGCGGATGGGAATGCTCGACATGTCAGCAGTGTTGAACGGTTGCCGGCCTGGAGGCGATTGGACGCATCAAATAAACGGCAGCAAAATGCAAAAATAAACAAGCACAACTATTTATTTTATCGTGTGCTCGATTTTTTTTTAAATCGCCTCAGCCAGATTCAGCCCGAAGAGCAGAAACTTGAGCTCAAGTTGTGGGCGAAGCGGCTGGTGAATGGGCAGCCAGGCTCACGTGATTCTATTTTGTTTCGCTTTATTGAAGCTAATTTCTTTCCCGAGGCCACATTCTTGAAGGCAGGAAGTAGCAGTCAGGCCCGAGACTCTTCAATCGGGAGATAATCCTGGACGAGGCTCTTGTTGCAAAGGCGAGCGGCGCTCCAATTTGCCAGATTAGCTGTCCGCTGGCTGCTGTGACTGGGCGGGGAGCCGGGAGGTGGCAGCTCGGCTCCGCAGCCGCTTTTATTCGGACATTTTCCCGAGGAGCAGCCCCAATGTCCGAGCAATCGCTAACTGCGAGCAGACTTTCCTCCTCCACCCTTCCGTGTCCTCGCGCCGTGTGCAACCGACCGTGTCAATTGTGAAGACCCCGGGTATTCACTCCCGTGTCGGATTAAAGAAAAAAGGCGCTTGTTTGATTTGAGCGGAAGAGAGAGTGCGGTACGGTGTGGAGAGGAGACCAGTTTCGCGGATTGTGACCAGTGAATGATGTGGGGAGAGCCTCGGGCGCTGGCTGGGTGCCGGGGACATACTTCACTTGACGATTGTCCAACCAATGCATCGCATGCGGAGGGACCATAAAGGGAGGTTTCTATTCCTCCAGCGGAACTTCACACCACTCTGGATTCTGCACTTGCCTGGCTGAAGCGTCCCCACCCACCCCCACAGTGAGGTGGTCCTAGAGATGGGGGACTCTCCAACTCTCCACCGGGGCTGGATAAGTGATCCTGCAGCCAAGCTACGGGTGAAGAATAAGGTGACAAGACACCCACTTTACTCTTCTTACACGAAGTATTTTTGAGTTGCGTTTTGCTCCGCGTGTACAGAAGGTTCCCAGTTCAGAAAAACAACAGTATAACTCATCAATCTCACTCCAGATACCGGATTGAGGCCACCGAGGTTGAAGTCACCTCCACTCATGTGAAAGTGTTCTTCTGAATGAGGTTACACATTCAGATTTTGCGAAAGAGGGAATTTGATTCCAAGCCACCAGTTTGAAGGCCTGAGCCTAGTGTGGGAGGACGGCAGCCATTGTTTCTGGTTCCCAGCAACACCGTCACCTGAGACCGCTGCCCTCCCTGGCCACAGCCTCGGAGGCTGAACCAGACCCTCCAGCCCCCATGCCGCCTCATCGCCAAGACTCCCTCCTTCCATCAGCAGGCTCTCGCCATGTCCCCGCCTCAGCTTTAACTGAGCCCCTCGTCCGCGCCCTTTCTTATCTCCAGACTCCATATTCCAATACTCTTCAAGCTGGCCTCCCATCGACCACCCTCCCCGAGCTCGGGTTGATCCAACTCTGCTGCTCAAAGGTTAACTCGCACAGTCCCCCACCACCCCTCTGCTTGCTAACCCACATTTGGATCCCAGTCTGGCAGCCACTTTCCAATCCCCAACCCGATTTTCAAATGTTTCCACGACCATGCCCCTTCTATCTCCCCCCCCCCCCCCCCTCTCTAACCTCTCCAGCCCCACAACCCTGTGGGATTGCGCATCTGGCATCTCATTGGAGGCTGAGCCTTCAGCTGACTGCACCCAAAACTCCCGAATTCCGTCCTGTTACAAACATTAAAAAATGGAGCAGGAGGAGGCCATTCGGCCCTTCGAGTCTGCTCCGCCATTCACTCTGATCATGGCTGGTCATCCAACTCCCCCCTCTTTTAAAGAAGCAGTTTTATAGCTTGCTACTTTGACCAACCCGCCCTAGAATCTATTTATCTGACTCAGCGTCAGTGTGGTTTGCCCGTCCTCCAGTGAAATGTCTTGGGATGTGTTACTGCATTAAAGGCGCTTTCTAACTTTAATTTGCGGCTGTTTCAGTGAGGACCCAATAATGGTTCATTACTTAAACAAACAAGAAGCAAAATTCTGACAAAGGCACGCAATAACCGGCACAGATGGTATAATTAACTATTTCTAAATTGGCATTTGTTGCCAGAAACAATGAATATTTTGCACTGTACACATTGTAATCCTTTGTTTAATTTGGCCCAGGAGACGAGGTACAGGACTTGTGTTTAGCATACTGGTATATCCACTTCCAGATACTCTTGTTCAATCACATCGATGCAGATTTGTGTTTAATGTTTTACAAATAATGAATTTGTAATGGATAACGTGTTTATTTATTCCTATGAAGTACAAGTGTCTGGGTGTATAGAGAGTGTCCAGAGCCAGTTTAGTCTGCGGTTGTACAAAAACTAGAGACTCCTGTCCAGTGGGATGGGCTTCTTCCACATTTAGCAGTTTTGAAGCGTATCTCCGTGCAATCCTGTAGCTGTCTGTTGCGTTGGTTGCACAGAAGGTATTGTGCCTCTGCCCTTGGTAGATCTCAGTGAGCAGGAGGTGAGATGCAGAGCGCTGTAACTGATCTCTATTCATCAGTTTCCGTCTCAGACGTGGCTCGGCTCTGGGGTCACCCGGGGCAGGGGAGTGGTAAACTAAGCCGAAACGGATAATTAATCTGCATCAGGGCTGCTGGCGGCCGACACAAAACGATGCCGGCATCACCAGCGTTTTTCAATCCTACCCCCCCCCCCCCCCCCCCCCCCCCACCAATAACGAGCACCACAGTGTCTAGAGGGTTGTGTGTGTTTTCCCCCCCCCCTGGTATCAAAACAATACCTCGGCCGTCAGAATCAGAGCGGAAAGATGAAATGCGCAGGGTTAGGTGTGGAAGTGTGCATAAATCTGTGGATTAGAAAGCCACTGGAGCACGGGCATCTTGCGCGAAATCCTTCATTCATTGGCGGGCTGAAAGGCGAAGATTGCAGACATTGTGTTCCGGGCAATGTGGGGAAGGGTTGAACACACCGCACTTGGTTTTCCAGGCGACACAAACCCCGCATTTGGCTAATCTCACTGGCGACGTTGTTGTTGCTCATTTCGCAACTTGAACGCTGCACTTCTGCAAAATGTGTTTGTTCTCTTTTCGGCAATCAGTTTCGTAAACGTGCTGAAGTGCAAGGAATAGAATTTGCCTGCACCCACCTCATCTCAAAGTTTACAGCCCCGTATTAAATTCTAAATACAAAATGACACATCAAATGAGGCTTTAAAAAAAACACCGTGTCTAGCAAAAGACAGCTCCGATGCTGATCGAAACCAACTATTAGGCAAAAGGCTGGAGAGCCATTAGAATTGACCCCGTTCTGACCGTCAGAAACTACATCAGTCCAGTTGAAGATTGTAGGAGCTTTCAACAATGACAGTAGTTAATAGTTCTCCCGTCAATGACGGTGCCCGGTGATTTATCATTCCTACAAAGATTAGTTATGTTAAGAATTCCGGAAACTCGCCATTTGGAAACAGACACTTAAAATTGCGAAGGCAATTTTGAAGAAAGATTGTGCATATCCAATTCCTTCAGTGCTGCGGTTCTGCTCTCAACACTGAGCAGGAATGAATGCCAGAGGCATCAGTAACCCTGGCACATCGTAAGATAGTTTCCAGTAGAAGTGGCCCTGCGATCTAAATGTGTCATTTCATAAACCTGCGAACATTATACACTTCTGTCCAATACTAGGTATCGATTTTCAACCCTTTACCACATCACAGGTATGAAATTAATGTCCGGGGAAAACATTACCAACAATGTTGTTTCACTTGTTCCTCATCAGGGATGGAACTTGAGGATTTTTCTTCTTGGGTCAACGAGGAGAACGAGCTGGCAAGGTGAGGGATTTCCAAAGTTCAGAGCCAAGGCACAAGAAGACATGGTTGCCAATGGTGGTGTGATTATAAATGAGGATGGGCGAAATGGCAGAATTTGAGGGCCAGAGATCTTATAAAGTGAATGGAAGTTACCGAGGTAGGGAGGGATGATCCCATGGAGAGTTTGAACACAACTTTAAAAATGGTGGCATTGCTAGGCTACGAACCCTCGTAGGTCATCAAGCACAGTACTGATGGGCGAATGTGGCTTGATGTGAATTAGGATAGGGCATCAGAGTTTTTGTCGAACTCCTTTCGGAGGGTTGAAAGTTGGAGGCCGGTCAGGACGGCATTGGAATAATCAAGGCATAGATGAGGAGTTCAGTGATAAATGACCTTGTGCAGGTAGGCAGCTGGGCAATGTGAAAGAGATAGAATTTTGCTGTTTTTGTGATGGGCTGGATATGTAAACAACTCATCTTGGATAAAACATGACATCATGGTTACAAACCATTTGGTTCAGCCTCAATCTGTGGCAGAGACTGAAGATGATGGCTTCGGTCTAACAAAAGTTTAGTTTAAGGAAGTATCTTCTCATCCAATACTGGAGATTGATGAGTAATGTGACAAACAAACAGTTAATTAATTGAGAATTTTTGGTGAGCTATAAAGCTGGGTGATATCAATGTGCATTTGGAAATTGAGGTGTTTTACGATGACCTCATCAATCAGAAACATGTAGATGTTTGGGCTATTCCAGAAGGAATAGTACAGAACAGAAGCAATTGCAGGCAATTCTCTGGTTTCTGCTGCACAGATGTGAGTGGACTAAGTTCGAACAGTCTGATCCAGCTGAGCTATGGAAGAAGATGGTGTGGTCAACTGTGTTAATGTAAGGACAGCACAGTGGTTAGCACTGCTGCCTCACGGCGCCAAGGTCCCAGGTTTGCTCCCGGCTCTGGGTCACTGATCTTGTGGAGTTTGCACATTCTCCCCGTGTTTGTGGGTTTCGCCCTCACAACCCATAGATGTGTAGGCCACGCTAAATTGCCCCTTAATTGGAAAAAAATAATTGGCTACTCTAAATTTATATTAAAAAAAGAGTGTCTGTGTGGAGTTTGCACTTTCTCCCGTATCTGTGTGGATCACTGAGCAGTAGCTCTGCAATCCATTGCATAAGCCATTTGTTTTTTTTCACTTCAGAAGAGACTAAATTAGCACATCAACAAATGGTGACTCTAAAGCATGACCCTTTGGTATCCAAGTTTAATTTGTGAGCCTAACACAGTAACTATAGGCCATTTAATAACCTGTAGGGCACATTATAGGAACCAAATGCTGTTCATAAAAGTGCACATTCCATGAGGTATTATCAAGAGGTGTAGTCAAAAGTAATTATCCAGAATTCCGTGTTGTACCCCATTCCCAGCTGATAAAAGTTGGAGCAATCCTTCTTTGCTGTCAGTCTATGCTGCACTTGAGCTGACCATTAAAATATGTGGTTGAGGGATCCTATGTTACTAATCATCCAGATATTTAAAATGTTAATTTTTTGTGGAAAAATTCTTGATCTCCTTACCATGTACCCTTTAATGGCATTGGCATTAGCCTCATAGGAACAGTAGCCACATAGCCATGGACTTCTAGCATTTTGAGGCCAATATATTGTTCATTAGTATATAGTGCTGTCTACCTAGTTATTTTAACAGTTCAATGTACAAAGAAAATTGATGAGCAAACAGAAAAGATTGTAATTATTAAATGTGAAATGGATCTAAGTCCAGTGATTACAATCTTTCTGTGATGGATGTGTCAGGCATGTGCAAATTGCTGAGGAATTATTTATGTTTCTAACCCCACTATTGGGTTTGCTGAAAGTAGATTGACAATGGGAATAAGCGTCCACAAAATAATGCAATTAAAGGGAAATTTCAGGCGCAAATTTAGAAATACTAAAAGCTGACCACTTATTGCTCTGTAGTTGGTCATACAGAAATCACAATGTTGAATAAAATTATACTGTAAACCATTGGCATCTTCCTACAATATTATCAGATCGGAGTAGACAGATCTCCCGAACGCATACTTCATATTGATACAATAATAGAGTAATCTTTAGTTTTCTGAAAATCTGTTGAAAAGATTATTGGAAATCTATATATAGCACTGTGAGAGTGAATATTGGTGTGCAATTAGTAAATGTCAATATATCCAGGCCACTCAACATACGTTGAATTGACATTAATAGAGGAAGTTAATATAATGCCTGAATGAGTTATTATTCTTGCAATAAATGTTATATTTGCCAGTCAAATGTACGGACTACATGATTCCTAGCACATGCAAATGTTTGTGCAATCACTTCTCTATTTAATTTCTCTTCTTTTATTTCCTCATCCATTAAGATTGCCACTGTAACTTCCTTTTGGTTCTCAATCAATTTTGAAGGGATGTACTTTGTGCCCTGAACTAGTTGTGATACTTGTTCTTCCCCTACCATTATTTGGAGTAGTCTAGTACATGCTTTATTTCTCATTGTACACCTGTATGCTTAGTCGGAAGGTAAAATAAGGATAAGCCATGTCCACAAATAGTGTCAGTTGAAGTTTTATTGTTAAATCTAGCAATTGTATTTCAGCAGTGTGAACAACATCCCAGATAGTTTACTTCCCATTCCACAGGCTAATGTATCGAATACCAGCTTATTAGAGATGTATAGAACATTACAGCGCAGTACGGGCCCTTCGGCCCTCGATGTTGCGCCGACCTGTGAAACCATCTGAAGCCTATCTGACCTACACTATTCCATTTTCATCCATATGTCTATCAAGTGACCACTTAAATGCCCTTAAAGTTGGCGAGTCTACTACTGTTGCAGGCAGGGCGTGCCACACCCCTACTACTCTCTAAGTAAAGAAACTGCCTCTGACATCTGTCCTATATCTACCACCCCTCAATTTAAAGCTGTAATTATAAGAAACTAGTCCTGGTTATTCAATCAACTACAAACCACCAACCCGCCCCACCCACAACTTGTTATAGCCATTCTGATTAAGTTTAAAGGTTATCTGTGAAGGCCCCACCTTCTCAACCTTGCCCCCTGCCTGATGTATGGTGACCCTCAAGTTAAATCACCACCAGTTGGCTCTTTCTCAAAGGGGAAAGCAGTCTATGGTCCTCTGGGACAATGGCAACTTTTACTTTTTCATATTTAAAATGCCCCACTTGGGCTCTTTGGATGGTTTATGAACATATCATCATGCTGTGAGTTACCATTGACTGGAAACTTAACTGGACTAGCCATATAAATATTGGGACTACAAGAATAGGTCAGAGGCTAGGAATCCTGTGGTGAGTAACTCACCTCCTGATTTCCTAAAGGCACAAGTCAGGAGGGTGATGGAATACTCCTGGATAAGTGCAGCTCCAACAACACTCGAAGCTTGACAACATCCAAGACACAAAGCAGCCTGCTTGATTGGCACTCTATCCACAAACATTCACTCCCTCCACCACCAGCTCACGGTAGCAGCAGTGTGTACCATCTTCAAGATACACTGCAGGAACTCACCAAGGCTCCTTAAACAGCAGTTTCCAAACCCACAACCATTACCATCTAGAAGGGCAAGGGCACCCACCCTTTCACTGCCACTGGGTCAAGATCCTGGATCTCCTTCCTTATCAGCACTGTGGGTATACCTACACCACATGGACTGCAGCAGTTCAAGAAGGCAGCATACCACTTTCTCAAGGCCGGTTAGGTATGGGCAATAAATGCTGGCTTAGCCAGCGAAGCCCACATCACTTAAATGAATAAAAAAATACAATTGCCACCTCTGGATCAGATAGGCAAGGGATTAAACATGTTCTAACCTGAATTGAGTTGAACCGATGTCTTCCTGGGGTAGAGGGTAGGCTATTATAATTGGGCACATAATTCCAATGTTAGGGTTAGGAAATTTACCAAGGTTTCCTGTTCCAGTCACTACTGAACAACTCCACTTGTAAGTGCGTGCATGTGGGTGAGCAATTGATCAGCCTTGGTCATGATGACCTCTACATTTTGGGTAATGTGCCAGTATTCATCATCTAACCTCACTGATGAATAATAATCACTTATATAAGATAATAGAGGGCAGCAACCATTTGGGGAATTACATCCTAGTAAGGAAGTCAATGTCTTCAGGAAAAAGTTTCAATGAATTTTAACAATTGTTTCATTTACATTGAAAGATACAAGTGGAGTGGTTCACAAGAAAACTTTAACAGTATAAATATGTATGTATAAAATCATTTATTTGTATTAGGCTGGCACTAAACCAGGAACTGATTACTGCCATGGTTCGATTGTGTTTCAGAGGTCAAATCACATGTGAGGTCAGTTGATATCTGGGTCAATTTATGCATTCAATATCAATCCCACTCAAACAAGACTCAACTCACAAGTCTGATTGTAGATGAGTGCTGATTTAGATCCAATATAACTCCTGCCCCTGCTGTATATGGACTAATGCAGTGCAGGACTATTACTGAATCTGGAGTTGTGGAGGCCAGTTATTCTACTTACATGTGCCCGTTGAAATGGTAAATAGCAGCATGCATAGATTGGCACTGGAAGCCTATTGCCATTCTGTTGACTCATCTCTTTTTTTGTTCAGAAGTAAATAGAATAGCAGTGCATGAGTACCTAGAGACTTACAATTATACTAGGCTAATTCTGGTACAAAATCTCCAGTCTCAACAGAGAAGCTGGTCTTGTCAGCAGGCCAAAATACTGAGATACATGCCACCAGTGAACATTATAGGGGAGGTGATGACATAGCGATATTGCCACTGCACTAGTAATCTAGACACCCAGGGAAATATTCTAGGGACCTGTAGACTCGGGTACAAATCCCACCATGGCAGGTGGTCAAATTTGAATTCAATAAAACTCTGGAATTTAAAAAAATTAGACCTATGATGACCGTGAACGCATTGTTGCTTGTCACAAACAAAATCTGGTTCGCTAATGTTCTTTAAGGAAGGAAATCTGCCATCCTTATCTGGTCTGGCTTGTATTTGACTCCAGATCCACAGCAATGTGGTTGACTCTTAAATGGCTTAGTGAGCCACTCAGTTCGAGGGCAATTAGGGACGGCGATAAATGGTGGCCCAGCCAGCAATGTCCATATCCCCTGAGTGAATTTTTAATAAGGATGACAACAGGAGTTTAGTACATCATTTTCAGAGGTCAGCCCAGTTATACTGCTAACTCACCATGGTGCCATGGAATTCCCAGAAAATCACTGATGCAGGCTTGTGTAACACTGTGATATATATATATATATTGCAATATATTTGCAGAGGTGATGCTTTTGTTCTGAGAAATATAAAGAAATTATTAAAAATTTGAATGCTTAATAATTTGAATTTGATTTATTAATAGCCAACACTGCCATAATGCCTATTATAAATGGCAATAACTGTATTTTTTGTTTTGATTGAAAACCAAGATTAAATTTAAAACTATTGAGATTGAAGGGAGTAAAAGAAATGGCTAAATCAGGAAGTAAGGACAAGAATGTGGAAGGAAGTGAGAACTACGGTTGATGTTGACTGCCATGATTTTAAGATCTTGGAAAAGAATGTGCTAGATTAGGAAGATGTAACATTGACAATGGAACCTTTTCTTGATTCTGTCCAGGAGGGCAAGAGAAGTATTGCCTGAGGGTATGATAGTGTGGATATTTACGGTCCCGAAATCCAGAAATTTGAATTAATGAGTTCAAAATATCTTTGATAGTTTGAAGTTGAAAATAATATGGAAATACAAAAACTGGTATCAGTAACAGTGACCATAGATTGTAATAAAAAAAAACTTTTACTTGTCATTTAACTCAACATTAATGTCTTCCAGGGAAGACCATCAAACCAATCGGGGCTAAAAAAAAATTACAGTGAGCTGTTCTGGTCTGGGATATACTGTAAAGGTGGTGGAGACAGATTCAATAGCAGCTTTCAATTAAAAAAATTATATATATTTTTATTCAACAAGTTGCAGGACATGATAATGATACAGCTTGTCAGCACCTGTGCAACCGGTGTAGAGCAAATAATTTGTTGTTTCCTAGTAGTGTGAATGCTCAACCCCCCCCCCCCGCGTGCGGTGAGCTACGTCTGCCTGGAGTGGAACCCTTCCTCCGATACTCTGATGGCAAATTTGATCCTTTCTGGCCCCAGGAATTCCGCCAGGATGGCCAGCCAGTCTGAGGCCTTAGGTGGTGCTGCTGATCTGCATCTGAATAGGAATCATTGCCGGACTATCAGGGAGGCGAAGGCCAGGACTTTGGCCACCCTCCCCCCAAGAGTTCTGTCTCTTCTGACACCCCGAAGACTGCCACCAATGGGCATGGCTCCATCTTAACCCCACGTCCCTGGACATGACCTCGAAGAATATGGTCCAGAATCTGATCAGTCTTGGGCAGAACCAGAAACAGTGGGCATGGTTTGCTGGATCTCTCTGGCATCGCTCACAGTTGTCGTCCACTCCTGGGAAGACTCGCTCATGGGCGTCCTGGTCAGGTATGCCCTGTGCACCATCTTCAGTTGCATCAAGCTCAGCCTCGCGCATGAGGAGGTGGAATTTACTCTGTGCAAGATCTCGCTCCAGAGTCCTCTCTTTAGCTCGAGGCCTAGTTTTTCCTCCCATCTCTCTCATTTTGTCCAGTGGGGCCCTAACCTCCGTATATGTCCTCACACTTTCCCTTTCCTAACTCGTTCTGTGAAATCAGTCTGTCTAACAGAGTGTGCCTGGGTAACTGGGAGAACAAAGGGGCCTCCTTGTGGATGACGTCCCATATCTGGAGCTCATTCCCTTTCGGGAGCTGGAGACTCTCTGTTAGTTCCTCCAGGCTTACCACTCTGCCATCTATGTATAAGTTGCTGACCTTCCACACACCTTCCTCCCTTCTCCAGGCTTTATATGTGACATCCATTCTGGCTGGGATGAATCTGTGGTTTTTACAGATAGAAGCTGAGACAGAAATGTCTCTTAGCTTGAAATGATGCCTAAGCTGGTTCTATGCTTTCAGTGAAACTACCACCGGGCTCATCGAGTACTTGGCCAGGGGTAATGGGAGTGGGGTGGAGACCAATGCCCACAGGGATGTCCATGCAAAGGAATCCTCTTCCATCTACACACTTTCCACATTTCTTGCGCAGTATTAGTACAGGAGGCTTGGCAATGCCAAGCACCCCCCCCCCCCCCCCCCCCCCCCCCCACCCGGAGCGCTGCCCTCTGCAGGATGGTTCTTCGGATCGTGGAGTTCTTTCCCGCCCATGCAAAGGCCTAGATTAGTTTGTCTACCTTAGCGAAGAAGGATTTGTGGATGAAGATCAGGAGTGATCTGAACACGGAGAGGAACCTTGGCAGAACGTTCATCTTTGTCATCTGTACTCTCCCACCAGGGAGAGTGGTGCCCTTTCCCATCCTCCACCAGGTTAGACAGGTTCCACTTGTAAAGACGGGTCCAGTTGTGGACTATCTGGATCCCCAGGTATCTGAACTTGGTTTGGGCCAGTTTGAACGGCAGCTTTCTCCGCTCTACTCCTCCCCCTGGGGGTTCATCGGGTAGATTTCACCCTTGCTTGGGTTTAATTTGTATCCTGAGAAATCTCCAAATTCCCTCAGGAGTTCCACTATGTTTCCCTACTGGCAAGGGGGTTGGAAACATAGAGCAGCAGGTCATCTGCATAGAGTGGGACGATATGTTCCCTGTCTCCTCTGTGAATGCCTATCCACCACTCCGCTAATCTGAGTTTGATAGTCCATTCAGGAACTGCTTCATCTTCAAGTCCCCCTCCAGGGGTCTGGAGTTGTACTGTCCCCGGTAGAAGGTTACAAACTCTGCATTGATGTCCTCTGGAGCCATAACCACCCGTCTCTACTTGTCCATGATCTGTGCTATCTCTCGTGCGACTACCTGTTTCCTCAGCTGGTCTGCCAATAGGTGGCTGGCCCTGTCACCATGTTTGTAGAAGGTCACCCATGTCCGGCGGAGCTGACTCACTGCTTTCCCAGTGGAGAGCAGGTTGAATTCCATTTGTAATCGTTTCCTCTCCAATAGCAGATCCATGGTCAGGGCCTCCAGTACGGAGTCGATCAGCCACTGCCTGGCTGCCTTCTCTTCCCTGTCTCTCTGAGCCCTGTAGGCTATTATCTCCCTCCAATCATTGCCTTCAGTGC
This sequence comes from Scyliorhinus canicula, assembly GCF_902713615.1. Taxonomy (NCBI): domain Eukaryota; kingdom Metazoa; phylum Chordata; class Chondrichthyes; order Carcharhiniformes; family Scyliorhinidae; genus Scyliorhinus; species Scyliorhinus canicula. Next base: position 60,436,137 of record NC_052152.1, read on the forward strand.
CTCCCAGAATATGCCATGATGTGGAGATGCCGGCGTTGGACTGGGGTGAGCACAGTAAGAAGTCTTACAACACCAGGTTAAAGTCCAACAGGTTTGTTTCAAACACGAGCTTTCGGAGCACGGCTCCTTTCACCTGAAGAAGGAGCCGTGCTCCGAAAGCTCGTGTTTGAAACAAACCTGTTGGACTTTAACCTGGTGTTGTAAGACTTCTTACGGTCCCAGAATATGGAGGGAGAGACCTCTCCTTTTTGGTTGCAGCTTAGTTACCTGTCGCTGGCTAGGGTCATCCTTCCGCAAAAAGCCTTGTTGGCGAGGAGGGCTGTGTCCAACCCTTCTCCAACCTCACATCCACGTAGTGTGGTGCATGGGCTGAGATAACTATTGCCGAGTATTCCGTCCCTACTACCCCTGGAAGATCTGATTTCCCCACCACAAAGAAGTCTATTTGGGAATAGGCCTTGTGGATGCGGGAGAACTTCTCCCTCGGGTGGCTGAACTTCCAAGGATCCACCCCCTACCACCTTTCCCCCGATCCATGAAGGTGGTCAGTTCCTTAGCCATTCCTTTTTTTCCCCCCTGATTTGGGGCTAGACTTCGGATCTGGGACACTGAAAGTCTCACCCCATTATCAGTTGGTGGGAGTCAAGATTGAGGATCTCTGCCATTGTCTTTTTAAAAAGATTTTCAAATTAAGGAGCAATTTAAGGAGCAATCTTTGGGTTGAGGGGTGAGACCCACGCTGACACTGGGAGAATGTGCAAACTCCACACAGATTCTGACACGGGGCCAGGATCGAACCCCTCTCCTCGGCACCATGAGGCAGCAATGCTAACCACTGCACCACCGTTTCGCCCTGCCATTGTCTTGATGAACTCAGCATTGTCCCAGTTTGGAGCATACACGTTCACCAATACCACCGGGGCTCCTTTCCAGGACCCAACTCACCATTATGTACCGCCCTGGGGGTCCGTCACAATGTTGGTCGATGTGAAGGTTTGTTAAATAGAATTGCCACCGCCCTTGCCCTTGTGTTGAAGCTCACCTGATATGCCTGTCCCACCTAGCTCTTCCTTACCCTCAGCTGGTCTTTAAGTGCATCTCCTGGAGAAAGATTACATCGACCCTCGGGCTTTTTAGGTGGGCGAAAACACAGGATCTTTTGACTGGGCCGTTAAGTCCCCTTACGTTCCAGGTGACTATCCCGACGATGGGGTGGTTTCTGTCCATCCCTGCTCTCCTTTGGGGCCAGCCATGTTTGCCTCATGGACATCTCCCTGCATGCCTTTGTTCTTGGCCCATCCAAGAAGGTCACCGCCACCTCCCTCTTTCCACCCATATCCTTGTGCAGTCTGTGTGACCAGCGTTTTACCCTCTCTTCCGCCCCCCACATCACCTTCGACCGTGCAATCTATCCTCGCCTCTACTGGCCTCCCCTGCCCTTCAAGTCCAGCCCCCCCACATCTGCCCTCAGGAGTCCCCTCTCGGGAGCCCTCCCTTTGCGTTACTCCCGTTTACCTACAGGTTTGGTAACACCTCCCCCAAATCTTCACCTTCCCGATTTAGTGTCGCCCTGTTTGGAGATTGCAGAGGGCCGGCCTTGATGGCCAAGGAGGAGTACAGCCCCCTCCTCGTGCCCCTGGTCTTGCCCCACTGCGGGCCGGGTATTGCCCTGGAGCCCAAACCCCCGATATCCCATTAACCCTGTAAGATAGTTTGCAGTGACAATGCATGTGTTGATTCCCCACTAGACAATCACAAATTAAATCTCAAACAGTTACCCAGTAATCAGGGCAAAGACCACAGAGAAACAAACAAACCAAAGAATATAGAAAGATAAAAGAAGCAAAACACTCCCACAGACGATGTATACACCCTACAACAGAATAATAATAACAATTATTCATAGAGGTCCATGATTTTGTGCCATCTTGTTCAGTTTTTGCCTTAGCATGAAATAATTTGCCTCCTTAGGCGTGTTGAAGAAATTATCTCTGTCCTTGTCAGTGACCCAGAGTCTCGCTAGGTATTGCATGCTGAATTGCATTTTGTATTTGAAGAGTGCTGCTTTGGCCCCATTGAACTCTGCTCTGCCAGGCCAGCCCCTATGTCCTGGTAGGCACGGATGGTGTGTTCTTCTCATTTGCAAGACCTAGCCCAACTCTGGATATGTTCTTTGTCTTGGTATTTGTTTACCCTGCTGATGACTACCTGGGGGCTTAGTGAAGCCCTCCTCTCCAACTAGCTTCCCAAGCATTCTTGACATGAACTTGGCTGGGCTCCTACCTTCTGTGCCCTCTGGTAGCCCGACGATTCAGTACCTTTTGGGTTGATGGCAACCTCGTTATTTGGGGCTCAAGTGAAGCGATCCATTCGTCTTGCTCAGTGACCGCAGCGCGGTAGCAGTGGGCAGCGCGGTAGCATGGTGGTTAGCATAAATGCTTCACAGCTCCAGGGTCCCAGGTTCGATTCCCGGCTGGGTCACTGTCTGTGCGGAGTCTGCACGTCCTCCCCGTGTGTGCGTGGGTTTCCTCCGGGTGCTCCGGTTTCCTCCCACAGTCCAAAGATGTGCGGGTTAGGTGGATTGGCTATGCTAAATTGCCTGTAGTGTCCTAAAAAGTAAGGTTAAGGGGGGGTGTTCTTGGGTTACGGGTATAGGCTGGATACGTGGGTTTGAATAGGGTGATCATTGGTCGGCACAACATCGAGGGCCGAAGGGCCTATTCTGTGCTGTACTGTTCTATGTTCCACTTCCCAGATCGTCGCTCCTTGGGCCTCTAGCTATCACTCCACCTTATCCATCGACCCATGTATGGGGGCCAGCGTGGCAAGGAAATAAGGCTAATTGGACTACTTTCTCAACGAGTCCTCACAGGCAAAATGAGCTGAATGTCCTCCTCCTATGCTGGATCTTTTTATTTGTGACTCTGCAACAACATGATTCGTTGTGCCAAGCTACTATAACCATGGACTACAGTGGCTCAAAAACGCCCATCTCCTCCTACAGTCACAGTCATAAAGAATTTCAAGTGCTCATCTAAATGCTTCTTTTTTTAAAATAAATTTAGAGTACCTAATTCATTTTTATCCAATTGAGGGGCAATTTAGTGTGGCCAATCCACCTACCCTGCATATCTTTGGGTTGTGGGGGCGAACCCACGCAAACAAAGGGAGAATGTGCAAACTCCACATGGACAGTGATCCAGAGCTGGGATCGAACCTGGGACCTCGGTGCTGTGAGGCCACAGTGCTAACCCACTGCACTACCATGCTGCCACACCATCCTGTAATTGAAGGCTTTCCGCCTCCCTATTTACCACACCAACAATTTTTGTGCCAATTGCAAACTTGCTGATCATACCCTTACATTCACGTCTAGATCATTAGTGTACACTACAAACAGCAAGGGACCCGTACTGATCCCTGTGGAACCACTGGACACAGACTTCCAGACGCACAAATAAACTTCAACCATCACCGTCTCCTCTGCCACTAAGTGAATTTTGGAACTAATTTGCCAAACTGCTTTTGATCCCATGGGCTCTTACCTTTTTTAAAAAAGGTTTCCAATTAAGGGGCAATTTAGCGTGACCAATCCACCTACCCTGCACATCTTTGGGTTCTGGGGGCAGGGCCGGCTCAAGGTACCGGCAACTCGGGCAGTCGCCCGGGGCTCCATGTGCTAGGGGGCGCCATCAAGGAGTGCGTGACCGGCGTCAGAGACCCGGCGCCGCGTAAAAGACTCGGGTCCCGTCCATGCGCAGTTGGGCCGGTGCCAACCAGCGCATGCGCGGTGGCTGCCCACCCCCAGGCCGCCCCGCACAAACATGGCGGATGGATCCAGGCTCGCCGGTGGAAGAAAGGAGGCCCGCCGATCGGTGGGTCCCGATCATGTACCCCCCCCCCCCCCCCCGGTGAATGGAGCCCCCCCCCGAAGGGCGCCGAAGTTCAGCTTCCCCGGGGCGCCAGCAACCCTAGGGCCGGCGCTGTCTGGGGGTGAGATCCACGCAGTTGTAGGGAGAATGTGCAAACTCTACATGGACAGAGATCCGGGGCCACTGCGTCAGCAGGCCACCCCCGGGCTCTTACCTTCTTGATCAACCTCCCATGTAGGATCTTGTCAAAAGTCTTCCTGAAGTCCATGTAGACTACACCAACTGCACTGCCCTCATGTGTACACCTAGTCACCTCCTTGAAAAATTCATTTTTTTAGACATGATTTCCCCCTGACAAAGCCAAACTGCCTATCCTTGATTAATCTTTGCTTCTCCAAGTGGAGATTAATTCTGCACCTCAGAATTTTTTCCAATGATTTTCCTACCACTGATGCTTGATTCACAGACATGTAATTATCTTTTTCCCCCCTATTTCCCTTCTTGAATAATGATGCCACATTAGCTGTCCTCCAGTCCGCACCTTATCTGTGACCAAAGAGAATTTGAAAATTAGCGTCAGAGTCCCTGCTATCTCATCACGCAGCAGTTCAGGATGCATCTCATCTGGGCCTGGGTATTTATCCAATTTAAACCCACTAAAAACTCCTCCCTCCCAATGTTTAATCAGTTCAATTACACATCACAGCCCACTCCCTACTTTCTATACCCACATTGTCTTTCTCCATAGTGAGTACAAATGCAAAATATTAATTTAGTATCTCATCTATGTCTTTCAGCTCCACGCACAGATTGCCATTTGGTCCCTAATGGACCTTATTCTTTCCTTGGTTACTCTCTTGCCCTTAATCTATTTATAAAACACCATGGGTTTTCCTTTATTTTGCCCGTCATTGTTTTTCCGTGCCCCTGTTCGCTCTCCTAATTTTTAAAAAGCACCTCACTTAGTCACCCAATGTCGGAATCAAACCAATTTATTCAATTTAAACCCACTAAAAACTCCTCCCTCCCAATGTTTAATCAGTTCAATTACACATCACAGCCCACTCCCTACTTTCTATACCCACATTGTCTTTCTCCATAGTGAGTACAAATGCAAAATATTAATTTAGTATCTCACCTATGTCTTTCAGCTCCACGCACAGATTGCCATTTGGTCCCTAATGGACCTTATTCTTTCCTTGGTTACCCTCTTGCCCTTAATCTATTTATAAAACACCATGGGTTTTCCTTTATTTTGCCCGTCGTTGTTTTTCCGTGCCCCTGTTCGCTCTCCTAATTTTTAAAAAGCACCTCACTTAGTCACCCAATGTCGGAATCAAACCCAGGTCCCTGGCACTGAGGCAGCAGTGCTAACCACTGTGCCTTTGACGTACAAAGTTTTTCGGACCCATCCTTTATGTTTATGAGAACAGGTTGTCCCTGTTCCCTCTCTATTTCTTTTTTAATAATCTTTATTACTGTCACAAGCAGGCTTACATTAACACTGCAATGAAGTTACTGTGAAAGTCCCCTAGTCGCCACACTCCGGTCCCTGTTTGGGTACACTGAAGGAGAATTCAGAATGTGCAATTCACCTCACAAGTATATCTTTCGGGACTTGTGGGAGGAAACTGGAGCACCCGGAGGAAACCCTCGCGACACAGGGAGAACATGCAGATTCTGCACAGACAGTGACCAAAGTTGGGAATCAAAACAGGGACCCTGGTGCTTTAAAGCATCAGTGCTAACCACTGTGCTACTGTGCCGCCCTTGAATGACTCCCACTGCTCTGATATGGATCCTCGGGATGGACAATAAATATTGGCCTCTAATATCTACACCCTGACATTTAATTTTTGAAAATCTGTTGTTGATCACACTGTTGAGCAACATAAAACTGCCTTAAGTTTGGACCAGCATCAACTGGACTATTAAACGGAGAAGTCACTTTGGGCTCCCACTGCTTATGAGTGCTGTATTAGAAAGTACAGCTGTATGGACGTGAATTAAACTGCAGAGATGCATCATCGCTTGTTGGCAATCACTGTCCAAGCTAGCATACAAGGGGTAAGCGATGGAAAGCTGCTGGCACCTTTAGGGTCATCTCCCAGCATAAATCAATCCCTTCAGGAGCGATTAAAAATGAAGAAAACTGGAAGCTGAATAAACAGTATTTCCACGTTCTCCTGAAACGCATAAATATTTTCGTGGAGTTGGCACAACGAGCGTAATTTGATGATCAATCCACTGTGCTGCACTTGAATTCGAGGGCAGACCATCCAGGATTGGTCCTGTGACATATGTGCCCTCAGTCAAAGAATGGCCAACAACACAGCCACCCTGATGTCATCCAATGTGTTGTCATCTGTGCCGGTGACCAGATTCTAGCACGATCGATATAGGGTAGAGCAGGGGAGTGACTAGTTGGCACCCAAGAGAAATGCTGGAAAACCTCAGCAGGTCCAGCAGCATCTGTAGGGAGAGACAAGAGCTAACGTTTGGAGTCCAGATGACCCTTTGTAAAAGTCAAAACGAGTGACTGGTTGGATCGCTCTATCATAGAGCCCGGGACAGGCGCGACGGGCCGAATGACCGCCTCCTGTATTTCTGCGCTGTTTTACTTCATCATGTTGATCACCAGCATGCAGCTTTGGCCGAGCCCTGAGCTGTAGATAAGACTGACCTTAAAGTGTTGGGTGGGGAGGGTGCACTTCGTATGTGTGTGTGTGTGTGTTAGTTTGCGCATTTCTGACATTTAATTTCCTGCAGTCTTTTTTGTTTTTTCTAACGTAGAAAACTAAATGGTTCAAAAGTGTCCGGCACAAATTAGGATCGCAAGAATTGAATAGATATCCGAGATGAATGTATCCGTGGTCAGTTTTTGAAAAATCAACTACGGTGACATTTAAACTGGGCGAAATTATGAATGTATTTTTTTTTAGTATTAACAGCGACTCCCAAGATGACCCAGAAAGAAAAATGCTGCCGGTACTGTATTTCACAAATAAAAATGGGTCGCTGCGTTGTTAATCTGAAGCCATTCAGGGTCTCGTAGACCTCGGAGTAGTTAACGTGTGCGTCTGTGTGTGTGGCAGGATATAAGCGGCAGTGTGGAGATAGATGTGTGAGCAGATAGTCAAGGTGGAGAGATAGCATCCGCTCGACACTGCCTGCCTGTGACGTCGCGGGTAGGTGGAGGAGTGGTCGAGAATATTTTCCTCTGGTTGCAGCAACTTAAAACCTTTGGGTGCCGAGAAAGGAAAATATGGTGAAGATGTTTTAAACTGTCGGTCTCTTCTTGTCAGACGGTGTCACTTTTCATTGGTGTGTGTACGTGACGCCTGCTTTGAGTTCGCGAGGCGACCGTGCTCGCTCGTCAGTTTCAGAGTTTCAGACTTGAGGCGTCTGAGGTGAAACTTGGGTGTTTTTATTTTGGCACAGTAAAACTCTTTTTTTGTTTTTAAAACAAAATTGCGACCAGGCTGAGGCGCCCAGAAGGCGCTGATGTAGGTTTGGTGTGTAAATCCAAGTTGGGGTGGAGTGTGGATGGAGGGGGTGGGATGGTGGGGAAGGGGAGGGGGTTGGGGCGGAGAGCAGCCCATCCCCCACCATCGCTGCAGTTCAATATACTGAACGTCTGAGCTGGGAAGCAGGAAATACTTTGCCTCAATCCGCTTGCTGTGAAGTGGCATGCGCCGGACGAGCTGTGTCGCGAGTACCAGGAAGTTGTGGCTCTTGTATAATGCATTTATTCAGGAGACCTTCGCCTTCAGCAGCGACGCTGTTCGGCATGACTCTCTGACCTATTTCCACTCCGTTAACCCCTTCCTGCTTCCTTTTTGATGATGGGTCCGATTTAAAACCAAATCCGTCAGTTGATTAATTTAATCTGCCAATTGATCGATCAGCTTCCATACAACCTACCGCAACCTAATTTTCTTTAAGAAATATTTTTTGAATATTAATATTACATGAATTTTACTGGCTTTATTAGCTGCCATTTTTCCCGGAACCATGACAGATCGCTTCTCTTAAAAACTGTCTGCTACGAAAGGTAAACGCGCTGACAGATCTGTTTTCCACAGCTTTTCCATTGGATCTTTGATGATTTTCCTCCGATACTAACCTTGTGCAGAAATAAAACCTACAAGCTTTAATTACTCATATCCCTTGAGTAATTTTACATTTTAGTTGGGGGCGACCTGAAGTATCATCTGTTGCTATTATTGGCAACGTATTTACTGCTTTCACATCTTCTTAATTTGGTACATTTGCACTCACTCCCACTCAGGACGAATTGATAAATTGCACTACTTAATTGCAGGAGGAATAGTTATGACCCTTTAAGTATGGATTTTGTGATTATATGTGACTTTTATTTTTGGAAAGGACTCGCAACCTCGGTGCAGAGAGGGGATTGTTAGAATCGAACAATAAACTGTTCTATGAATGCAGTTACTAGCCCTGGTCACTCATGTTCATTGGGCACTTTTTGCGGACAGCACCGGGGTTTATTAATCCAGTCTGTAGTTTATTAAACCGTGCACTTTGAGCTTTCTGCAATGCAAAACACTTCTATCACTGGGCAGCTTTTTGTGGACAGAATGCTTTAAAAAAAATGCATCTTTAAATAAACGGTGGTGGTGGTGGAGGGGATGCAGTGTGTAGGTAAAGTAAAAGTTCCTTTATTATCGACCTGGGCGATGTGTAGCGGAGAACAATAGGATTGATATCCCTGTCTTCAAAAGAACTACGTTTTCTCCTTCGATCTGTCTCAAGGTGTTGTTTATTGTAAAAATTGCAGCTGTTTCATTTTTTGTTTTGAAGATTTCGCTGCATCTAGTCTCCTGATCATTATTCCAGCCGGTGGTCAAGCCTCGTGTTTGGTCTCTTCCATTATTTATTGTGCAGCTTCCACGGAGGGCGGGGGGCGAGATCAAGCGTTCCATCGACGATTGTGCCATTCAACTTTGTCAATTGCATTGCAGGGCTGGATATTGGGACTAGGCGAGCTTGCTGTTGGCGATCGCTGCCCTCACGGTGACATTGTGTGTGTGCGGTGCGGGAGGCTTGGCAACGCTCACTGTCCCAGGCGACCATCAAGCCGTGACTGTGAAGCGCTCCCTCTACCTGCTGACACGCCATTACTCATTGTGCTCCTGCAAATCTATTCTATCCACATCATTTGGGAGTTTAGTTAATATGGGGTGTAGCACACGCGTGGACAGCGCCGAGGCTGTTGTATCTGTGCCATAATTAGTCTCATGTATGGGACTGATTCGATTGCATACCATGTGATTTGGATATTTATTTTCCTCCCCAGCCGTTTTGTGATGGGCTGTTGATTTTTTAGAGTCAACGTCACCACGGTAAACTCGCTGTCTAGATTTTGAACCAGATTCCTGCCTACGCTTCCGCTGGAACAGAAAACAGCGCACACTGCACAATATATTTATTATCTGCAGTACTTTAATCCCCGCTTGGCTACCTACACCTTTACCATGAGTGCTCAAGGATATTGGTTGCGGGGGCTCACGATGGTAATAGTTGTAATAAGATCCGATCATTGGGGGCGGGGGGGGGTTGCTCAGGCGAATACTTGTTTCAGATAAAAGGAAAGGAGTTGCATTTTACAGCACCTTTCACTACCCCCCTCCCCCCGCACGTCTGAAAGCACCTTCCAGTCATGAAAGTATTTTGTTAAAGTGCTGTAGGTAAACCAGGCAGCCAATCTGCACATTGCAAGGCCCCACAAATTGCGAAGAGATCATGACGAGATAATATGTTAGTTGAAGGCTAAACACTGGCCAGGATTCAGTGGGATATCCTCGTTCTTCTGACAGTGTCATTGGATCTTTCACTCTCATCCCAAAGGACAAACTATATCTCAGTTTAATGTCTCACCTGAAAGATGGCACCTCCGACACTGCACTGAAATTAAATGAAATCGCCACAGTCCCCGCGGACCATAGGCTGCTTTCTCTTTTGAGAGAGAGCGAGAGAACTGACCGGTGGTGATTTTACCTGAGGGTCATCACTTCATGGAGAACCTCGGCCCATATGGGAATTGAACCCACGCTGTTGGCACCAGCCCTCCAGCCAACTGAGCTAACAGACCCCCCCCCCCCCCCCAAGTGCCCTGAAATGTCCATCTGAATGATCTGTTCAAGCTTCTGGAGTGGATCTGGAACCCATGACTTTTGAACTCAGTGAAAGTGTTGTTGTGAGGTCGAGCCTGAAAGCTAATTCATAGTTATGCCATAGAAATGGAGGTAACACCCTGTGCTTGCTTGAAGATTTCAATCACAACTCCAGGTATGGTTTAGAAAACGGTTTTTGTGTCACACATTGATGTAATGCTGCTCAGGTAAACTGATATCTCAACACTTCACACTTGCACACCCAAGCAGCAGAAACATATATTGCATGAATAAAGTGTATTTTACATCCTCAGGAAGCACCACGTTCTTCAGAATCAATTAATTACTTTGAAGTGATGTCACTGCTGTTTTGTCAGCAAGGGTGGGTGTTCATGTTCACACAAGGCTCCCACAAACAGTAAATGAGGCAAATAACTGGTTAATCTGCTCTGTTGGTTTTAGCTGAGGGATGAATGTTTGTCACAGCACCAGCAAATCTCTCTGCACTACTTCACCATGCCAACATAATTGTTTATTTCTGTCTGATGAGAGACATAAAGGACTTGTCTCAGTGTAACAAGCAACATTGAAGAATCCGCATGGACTAGGCACTCCAGTTTTGTGTGCAAACATGAATCCATGACTCAAGGGACCAGAGTGCTTCCCCGAAGTAAAAGGATGTTGGAGCAGGGGTTAAAGAGCAGTATGGACGGGCAGCACGGTGGCTCAGTAGGTTAGCACTGCAGTCTCACAGCGCTGAGGTCCCAGGTTCGATCCTGGCTCTGGGTCACTGTCCGTGTGGAGTTTGCACATTCTCCCCGTGTTTGCGTGGGTTTCGCCCCCACAACCCAAAGATGTGCAAGGTAGGTGGATTGAACACGCAAAATTGCCCCTTAATTGGAAAAGATTAATTGGGTACTCTAAATTTGTTTTTTAAAAAGCAGTATGGTAAAAATGGATTTTAAAAAGCCAAGAGAAAAGTGGGACGGCAGTGAAATGTTGGGAGAGTGCCAGAGAGAAGAGGCGTGGTAGTTTAAAAATGGAAGAAACTGAGAGTCTGGAGGTAAGGGTTGCCTTGAATGGCTACCCAAATAGTATGGAGTAAGGCCATGGAAGACTTCAAGTGAAGTCCAGGATCTTGAAGTGATTCACTGGCACAATGGTTGTGATCGGTGTGTGGGACTTTCTGCAGAAGGATTTGGACCTTAAGAAATCCATATTAATTGATTACAAAGCAAGCATTTGTAAATGCTGAAAATCTGAAACGAAAAGAAAGAAATGTTGGAAACTGCATCTGTGGGTCAACTTTTCATCAGAACAGGAAAAAAAAATCAAAGCCAAACAACCATTTTGATTCATTCAGAACAAATGTAAGGGATAAACTAAGAAAAAGGATACAGTACCATTGACCTACAGCATACTTACATTGACATACAACATTATTAGACAACATGAAAAGCAGAAAATGCTGCAAATGCTTAGCTGGTCAAGCATCATCTGTGGAGAGCAAATATAGACAACCTGGTAAATTGGAAGGGAGTGGGTGGCTCTGCTGAGCATGAAAAGACATAAGAAAAATAAAGGTGTAGAATTTTCCCCCACCTGTGTTCTAACAGAAGGTCTCCATCCCATATCCTGTTTCCCCAGACTGTGCCATCTTAAAGAAAACACAGGCTATAGTTAAGAGTTATTGTTAAGGTCTGAAGCTACTAAAATCAGGTTCAGGCCAAAAGTGTACAGAGACTCTCGGGAGACCAGAACATTCAAGTTGCGTACCACCAAGGCACAGCCTGTGAGTGATGAACTATGGAGAAACACATAAGTATTTGAAAGATGTTGGTTTTCTTGATGTTGACCATTTGTTTTTATAGATTTAGAGTACCCAATTATTTTATTTTTCCAATTAAGGGGTAATTTAGCGTGGCCAATCCAGCTAGCCTGCGCATCTTTGGGTTGTGGATGTGCGACCCAAGCAAACACAGGGAGAATGTGCAAACTCCTCATAGACAGTAACCCTGGGGCCAGAATCAAACCCCGGACCTCAATGCCGTGAGGCAGCAGTGCTAACCACTGTGCCACCATACTGACCTTCTTGATGTTGACCTGTAGGATGTCACAACTTATCCAGGACTTCATGTAAAAAATGGAAACGATCAATAGGTATGGCATTTGATGTTGGCCAGGCAGCTGTGTAGTGCAACCTCAGCACCTGTGTCAGTGATCATAGAACATAGAGAAATACAGCACAGAACAGGCCCTTCGGCCCACGATGTTGTGCCGAACCTTTGTCCTCGGTTAATCATAGATCATAGAATTTTGGACACTAAGGGCAATTTAGCATGGCCAATCCACCCAACCTGCACATCTTTGGACTGTGGGAGGAAACCGGAGCACCCGGAGGAAACCCACGCACACACGGGGAGGATGTGCAGACTCCACACAGACAGTGACCCAAGCCGAAATCAAACCTGGGACCCTGGAGCTGTGAAGCAATTGTGCTATCCACAATGCTACCGTGCTGCCCTTAAGAACAAATTAATCTACACTCCATTATTCTACCATAATCCATGTACCTATCCAATAGCCGCTTGAAGGTCCCTAACGTTTCTGACTCAACTACTTCCACAGGCAGTGCATTCCATGCCCCCACTACTCTCTGAGTAAAGAACCTACCTCTGACATCCCCCCTATATCTTCCACCATTTACCTTAAATTTATGTCCCCTTGTAATGGTTTGTTCCACCCGGGGAAAAAGGTCTCTGACTGTCTACTCTATCTATTCCCCTGATCACCTTATAAACCTCTATCAAGTTGCCCCTCATCCTTCTCCGTTCTAATGAGAAAAGGCCTAGCACCCTCAACCTTTCCTCGTAAGACCTACTCTCCATTCCAGGCAACATCCTGGTAAATCTCCTTTGCATCTTTTCCAAAACTTCCACATCCTTCCTAAAATGAGGTGACCAGAACTGCACACAGTACTCCAAATGTGGCCTTACCAAGGTTTTTTACAGCTGCATCATCACCTCACGGCTCTTAAATTCAATCCCTCTGCTAATGAATGCTAGCACACCATAGGCCTTCTTCACAGCTGTATCCACTTGAGTGGCAACTTTCAAAGATCTATGAACATAGACCCCAAGATCTCTCTGCTCCTCTACATTGCCAAGAACCAAAGATCATTAGGTAATAGAGTTGGATACATATATGGAACGTGACCCATGTTTGCCAATGATATTGCCATGGAGTAATATGCAAATGAACAGGAGAAGTCAAAAGCTAGGCCTGTAGGGCTCACCAAAAATGACTGAACATAGGAGGAAAAACTGTTTCAGAAGGTACAACGTTAGGAGAAATCAAAATAGAACAGTGAGAGAGCAGTGCTGCTGACATAGACTAGGAAGAACATGGAACATAGAGGTCGAAGAAGACTAGGAGAGAATGCAAGCTTTATTCGTAGTCACACAGGATGACATTGGTGACTTTAAACAAGTTGGTGTTTGCTTTTTGGGCAAGTTGAAAATTGGATTGGAAGAACTCAAAGCAGGAATGCTCGGAAAGGTAAGTGTATATTTGGAAGTGCACGGTGGCACAGTGGTTAGCACTGCTGCCTCACAGCGCCAGGGACCCAGGTTCAATTGCACCCTTAGATGACTGCGGAGTTTGCACTTTCTCCCCGTGGATTTCCTCTGGGTGCTCCAGTTTCCTCCCACAGTCCAAAGATGTGCAGATTAGGTGGATTGGCCATGCTAAATTGCTCCTTGGTGTCCAACAGTTACGTGGGGTGACTGGGTAGCGCGGGGAATTGAACACGGGTAGATTGCTCTATCTAAGGGTTGGTGCCGACTAGATGCGCCAAATGGCCTCCTTCTGCACTGTAGGGATTCTATAATTTATGCCAGGAAAGAGAGACCCAAGGGTAGTTTTCATGGACTGGAAGACAGGACAGCGGTTTTAAGAAGAGTGGATCAGTGCGTGAAAATGTGGAGAAAATGCCATGATTATGTAGTTGTGAAGAGAATAATAGATGGTTGAATGTTGAGCAGATGGCTTTGATTTTGAAAGTAAGGCAATCCATTTGTTTATTTTATTTAGATTTACTGATGTGTAAGGTGTATGTTGGGGGAGGGGTTATTTTGCCATGAAGAGTAGTTATTTTAGATTGTCCCTACCTTTCAGGATGATTGCGGTGTATTAGGCTATGGATTTGGTTAAGAGACCTCATTGAGGCACATAGGGTTCTTGGGGGGCTTGACAGGGTAGATGTTGAGAGGTTGATTACTTTTGTGGGAGAGTCTAAGACCAGAGGGCATAAACTCAGTGTAAGGAGTCGCCCACTTAAGACAGAGCGGGAAGAATTTATTCTCTTGGAGGGTAGTGAATCTGTAGGATTCTTTATCTCAGAGGTCTGTAGAGGTTGGGTTATTAAATATTTTCAAGGCTGAGACAGATATATTTTTAATCAGTAAGGGGATTGGATTGGATTGGATTGGATTTGTTTATTGTCACGTGTACCGAGGTACAGTGAAAAGTATTTTTCTGCAAGCAGCTCAACAGATCATTCCGTACATGGAAGAAAAGGGAATTAAACAAAATTCAAGAAAATACATGAGAATACATAATAGGGCAACACAAGATATACAATGTAACTACATAAGCATTGGCATCGGTTGAAGCATACAGGGTGTAGTGTTAATGAAGTGAGTCAATAAGAGGGTCATTTAGGAGTCTGGTGACAGTGGGGAAGAAGCTGTTTTTGAGTCTGGTCGTGCGTGTTCTCAGACTTCTGAATCTCCTGCCCGATGGAAGAAGTTGGAAAAGTGAGTAAACCGGGTGGGAGGGATCCTTGATTATGCTGCCCGCTTTCCCCCTGCAGCGGGAGGTGTAGATGGAGTCCATGGATGGGAGGCAGGTTCGTGTGATGGACTGGGCGGTATTCACGACTCTCTGAAGTTCCTTGTGGTCCTGGGCCGAGCAGTTGCCATACCAGGCTGTGATGCAGCCCGATAGGATGCTTTCTATAGTACATCTGTAAAAGTTGGTAAGGGTTAATGTGGACATGCCGAATTTCCTTAGTTTCCTGAGGAAGTATAGGCGCTGTTGTGCTTTCTTGGTGATAGCGTCGATGTGAGTGGACCAGGACAGATTTTTGGTGATGTGCACCCCTAGGAATTTGAAACTGCGAACCATCTCCACCTCGGCCCCGTTGATGCTGACAGGGGTGTGTACAGTACTTTGCTTCCTGAAGTCGATGACCAGCTCTTTAGTTTTGCTGGCATTGAGGGAGAGATTGTTGTCGTTACACCACTCCACTAGGTTCTCAATCTCCCTCCTGTATTTGGACTCGTCGTTATTCGAGATCCGGCCCACTATGGTCGTGTCGTCAGCAAACTTGTAGATGGAGTTGGAACCAAGTTTTGCCACGCAGTCGTGTGTGTACAGGGAGTAGAGTAGGGGGCTAAGTACGCAGCCTTGCGGGGCACCGGTATTGAGGACTATTGTGGAGGAGGTGTTGGTGTTCATTCTTACTGATTGTGGTCTGTTGGTCAGAAAGTCAAGGATCCAGTTGCAGAGTGGAGAGCCAAGTCCTAGGTTTTGGAGCTTTGATATGAGCTTGGCTTGGATTATGATGTTGAAGGCGGAGCTGTAGTCAATAAATAGGAGTCTGATGTAGGAGTCTTTGTTTTCGAGATGCTCTAGGGATGAGTGTAGGGCCAGGGAAATGGCGTCTGATGTGGACCGGTTGCGACGGTATGCGAATTGAAGTGGGTCAAGGCGTTCCGGGAGTATGGAGGTGATGCGCTTGATGATCAGCCTCTCGAAGCACTTCATTACAACTGACGTCAGGGCCACCGGGCGGTAGTCATTGAGGCATGTTGCCTGGTTCTTCTTTGGTTCCGGTATGATGGTGGTCTTCTTGAAGCAGGTGGGGACCTAGGAGTGGAGTAGGGATAGGTTAAAGATGTCTGTGAATACCTCTGCCAGCTGGTATCCGCAGGCTCTGAGTGCACGACCAGGGATCCCGTCCGGGCTCATCGTCTTCCGTGGGTTCACTTTCAGGAAGGCCGATCTGACTTCGGAAACTGTGATGGTGGGTATGGGTGAATTATGGGCTGCTGGGGCACTCGACAGCGGATTGTTGGTTACCTGCTCAAACCGAGCATAGAATGCATTATGTTCATCGGGGAGGGGTGCGCTGCTGGCAGAGATACTGCTCGTCTTCGCTTTGTAGCCCGTTATGTTGGATCAAGAGTTATGGGGATAAGGTGGGAAAGTGGAGTTGAGGACTATCACATCAGATCAGTCATGGTCTCATTGAATGGTAGAGCAGACTCAATGGGCCAAATGGCCTACTTCTACTCCTATGCCTTATGGTTGTATGAAACAAAATGGTGTTGAATGGTCAAGACCATTCTGAAAGGGGACCGCCAGGCTAATTGTTTACCATGTAAGTTCTAGTTTAAGGTTCATGGAAGTGAGGTGACAGTTACATCCAGGGAATGGGAAACTTGTGATGTCTGATGTGGGCGAGGAAATTAATTATAGAGTTACGGTAAATAAGTTATTCAGGAGCAAGTTCAATGTGAGTGGAAGACCAGATTAGACATAGTTGGAGAATGATGGTGAGGAATTTGAGTATAGTTTCCACAGGTGTAGAAAAAGAACAGAGTGGTTAGAAGCAGGCAAGGGGATGTGTATGATGACATCAACAAAGAACTAATGTGATTGTAACCTTGAAGGTGGCAAGGGATTGATAGGTGAAGAGTTGATATTGCATGTTGGTGGCAGAGTTTGAGTGTAATGAGGTTGAGGGGGGACAGAGGAGGGCCAACAAAGATGAGGCCTAACAAATTTTGTAGCAATTAAATAAATTGTGAATAAGAAGTAATCAGAGCTTAGCTGAGGTGAGGAAAAGCAAGAAGAAATTTCATATAAAATGAGAATCAAGGTTTTTCAACAAAGGTAATAGACCATATAGGCTCCAAACATGTTGAAATTAAGAAAATCTATGAGAGGAATATTGGGGTAAACTGAGATGAGTGTTGTTCTATCTCCATCCTTCCATTGAACAGCCTGTTTTTGAAAGACAGCAACAATTTATAGTATTGCAGTTCTCTGTCAATCATTCTTCAATTTCCTAATTAAGCCAATGATATGTATACTAAGTTTTGCTGAAGTGAATATTTGCAGATAAAAATCTATAGCAGCGAAATACATTCAATAAATTATGCTATGCATTAAAGAAAACAATAACTTGCATTTAAATAGCATTTCTTCATGTCTGGCTGTCCCAAAGCACTTTACCACCAGTGAATCACTTTTGATATATATCACTACTGTTTTATATGCAAATGCAGAAATACATTTGCATGCAGTAAATTGAAAAATAGAGTTCTATTTTATTGTGAAAATATGCAGGGCATAATATTACACATTACTATAGTAAATTCTAATTGCGTATTTGTACACTGGCATGATCATTCAGTTGTGTGTATTTGTTGAACTTAAGATGTTTCTGGAGTATGGATGCTTGTACCTAAGTCCATGGCTCGAAGGCATCAGAACACTTATGCAACCAATTTAGTGAACAATTTATAGTGAATTGACATAAATTCAACAATAACATTCTTCTGGAAAACATACCCCTAAACCACCTCCCATTGGGATAATGCAGATCTGATTGTGCATTGATGTTTTGGCACAAGTAAAACAACTAGAGTCATAGGGGGTCTACAGCACAGAAAATGCCCTTTGGCCTGTTGTGTTTGCACCAGTCAAAAACCACCACCTAAGTATTCTAATCCCATTTTCCAGTTCTTGGCCTATAGCCTTGTATGTCTTGGCATCGCAAGTGCACATCTAAATACTTCTTAAATTATATGAGAGTCTCTGTCTCCACCGCCCTTTCAGGCAGCGAGTTCCAGATTCCCACCACCCTCTGGCTGAAAAAGTTTGTCCTCACATCCCCTCTAAACCTCCAGCTCCGTACCTTAAATCTATGGCCCCTGGTCATTGAACCGTCCACCAAGGGGAAAGATTTCTTCCTGTTTATTCTATCTATTCTATTTATCCATCTCAATCTTGTCCTCTCTGTCTCCTCCCTTCCAATGAAAACAACACCAGTCTATCCAATCTCTCTTGATAGCTAAAACTCCGCCCAGGAAACATCCTGGTAAATCTCCTCTTCATCCTTTCCAATGCTATCACATCCCTCCTAAAATGTGGATTCCAGAATTGTACACAAAACTCTAGCTGTAGCCTAACCACCATTTTTGTAAAGTTCCAGCATAACCTCCCTGCTCTTCAACTCTATGCCTTGGCTAATAAAGGCAAGCATTTCATATGCCTTCTTAACTACTTTATCCACCTGCCCTACTACCTTAAGGAACCGGTGTACATGCACACCAAGGTCCTTCTGATCCCCGGTGCTCCCCATGAGCCTGCCCAAGTACATCATCTCTCACTTATCTGGTTGAATTCCATTTGCCACTGAGCAGCCCATCTGACCAGCCTGTGGTGCTTGATGTGATGTTCAGCAACCATTGTTCATTATGACGTTATAAAAGATGAGAAACATATCAGTCATGATTGAATAGCAGAGCATGCTCAATGGGCCGAATGGCTTAATTCTGCTCCTATGTTTGTGAATCTGATTGCTATCAGGTCAGTTGACTTACAGTGGAAATAATTTGCTGAGTGCTTGGCGAGATAAAGTGGGTTGTGTGCACTGGGCATTATGACTTCTCCTGTAATTTAAGAGCATCACTCTACATGCACAAACACAGCTTGGACTTGCTTGTACACAGTAAAGCTCCTATTCTGAAGAACAGAGTTCCAATGCTGCTGGCAAGAGCAAAACAGCATTATTAAATGCCACTTCACTCTTGTGCTGCTAACCCTCCATTATGTTGCCAGTATAAGCATCATGACAACAGCATGCTGGCCCAGTACTTGCCAAATTACTGCAGCAGGCTATGTAGTTGTGGCATCTTGTCTCATTCAGATGCACGTAATCACCCTGGTGATTTTAAAATAAAAATTATTGTGAATTGGGCCATCTCAGTGTTTTGTTTTAATCAGTAAAAGGGAATGAAAAGTGAATGAACTTATTAGCTTCATTTTAGACTGGCAAAAGTCTCCAGTTATTGCTGATACAGATACGCCAAGTACTAAACATATATTTTACTGATTGTTTTATAGAACTTGAAATATATAACTATTTCTGTTCTCTCCAGGCAGCAAAGTTTTATAAATAAACTACTTGGTAACTTAATTAAGTTGCACATTGTATAAAATTATAATGTTAAATTAGATTAGCTACCTGACAAGTCCAAATTTAGGCTACAAGTTGGGGTCTTGCTTCGACGTTAAGGAGTTGGGAGTGTCATTCACCCAATCTCTTTTTCACCAGTGTCTTCATCAATCTATCCGTTAATCTGTAATGCCGCATGAATTGTCACAAAGCATTGAAATCATTTTAGTGTTTCAAAGCACATTTATTACAACATATATACCAAAGAGGATAAGGTTAATGTAACTTGCATTGGCGGAAATTTCTTTCCTTTGAAGTAGTATAAGCCATACTCCTTCAATGGGTCTATCCAATTAGTGGCTGGGTAGGTAGACCAGGAAGATACTATATATTTTTTAAATTTAGAGTACACAATTCTTTTTTTTTCCCAATTTAAGGGCCAATTTTACCTACCCTGCACATCTTTGGGTTGTGGGGGTGAGACCACGCAGACACTAGGAGAATGTGCAAACACAACACAGACAATGACCCAGGGCCAGGGTCGAACCCGATCCTCAGCGCCGTGAGGCAGTAGTGCTAACCACTGCACCATCATGCCGGCCCAGGAAGATCCCATATTTAAACGCTGGTTTGTGCTCCTTTAGCTGGGGCAGAGGTGCTATATTTGACATCAGTATTTTCCACTACTTATACCTATTTAGTTTCATCAGTTGGAACTGCAAGAATGTGGATGTTGGGTAAGAACAGGATTGAGTGTGGCTGATGCTTTTTCCTTCCCTCTGATTCAGTAACCTACTAGTACTGACCACAAACGTTCGCACTTGAACAATAATCACTTTTTGGTTTACTGAGATGAAGTCCATTTTCATGCAAACTAGAACCCCTCTTAGTGTCTTCTCCAACAAGAATTGCTGCTGATGCAATAAAATCATACTATCCTCTCTGTATGCTTTGATTGTTTTTTCCATTTGGTAATTATTGTAGATAGATAGGCAAGACATTGGTGGATTCATGGTTCTCTACCCCAGCAACTGGTCAAATCCTTCAGACGATAGGAAAAGGTTGCCAGAGGGAAAATGCAAATAGATTTTTGGGCTCATCACACAATCCATGCCGCAATTTTGAAAAGTTTAAATCTCTTGATTGAAATTGGTTGTAAACACTATGTTGTCACTGCTTTGAAATGAAGGAACAGCAGTGCTTGATTTTTGAGTGCCTGGCACACCATTAACTTAGTTCCACTTGGACGACACAATGGCGCAGTGGTTAGCACTGCTGCCTCATGGTGCCTAGGACTCTGGTTTGATCCCGGCCCTGGGTCACTGTCTGTATGGAGTTTGCGCATTCTCCCTGTGTCTGCGTGGGTTTCATCCCCACAACTTAAAGATGTGCAGGGTAGGTGGACTGCCCATGCTAAATTGCCCCTTAATTGCAAAAAAGGAATTGGGTCCTCTAAATTTTTTTTTAAATGACGTGAAATTAGTACTCAGCAAAATACGATATGTGACACATCTATCCTACTGCCCTGTTAAAAAATTACTGTGGAATGTATCTTGAACAGTAAATTTTCCAAACACCCTGTTGCATCTTCCTTTTCTGTGCTTGTACCCACTCTCTCTTTCCGGTTCAGTTTTTCTTTCAGCATGTTTTTTCCACAGCATGTTATTGCTGCAAAATTCAATGGACGTTACTTTCCATCTATTTTTATTGCTGTCTCAAGTTAAAATGTGCAAAGATCTTTTAGGAGAAGCAGCCAGTAATCAATTTTGACAAGATTCTGTGTCTGATTGTCTTGTTTTCAACACATTTGATGCGACCATTGCAAATTGTCTGCAACTGAAATAAAATCTGATAGACGTGATCCATGACATCTCTGCCCAAGCCTTTGGCATGCAATGGTTTATGAGCATGGAGAAATGAACATAAATTACTAGCACTTAATCCCATTTGCTGGTACTTCCTGATTCATCAGTGGTGTCATCCAATCCTCCGATTACTGCCCCAAATTCATTGCCGTTTAATTTTGCACATACATTTAAAACCAGCAGCCTTGTTGTGGTTGCAGGGAACTAATTTATCTACAACAATTACCAAATGGAAAAGACAATGAAAAGCATACAGAGGGGATAGTATGATTTTATTGCATCAGCAGCAATGCTTGTTGGAGAAGACACTCCGAGGGGTTCTAGTTTGCATGAAAATGGGCTTCATCTCAGTAAACCAAACCAGCCAAAAGACAACTAGAAATCTGCTACAGCAGGCCTCTTAGTATTCTGGAAAGAAAGTTTGATCCTTGCTGTTACAAAGAGGATAGCTGTTTAAACTGTTTACAGTGTTTTAAGGAGATGGCACAATAGCGCACTGCTGCCTCCCGGGTTTGATCCCAGCCTTGGGTCACTGTCTGTAGTGTGGTAGGCTGCCACACTAAATTGCCCCTTAATTGGAAATTATTATTTTTTTGAATACAATGGGCGCGATTCTCTGATCACGGGACAGGGTGTCCACGCCAGCGCGAAACGGGCGTTGGCAGTAGTGATTCTGTCCCCCACAGGGGGCCAGCATGGCGCTGGAGCGGTTCACGCCACTGCAGCCTTACTTTTTGGTGCGTACTGGGGGCGGCGCCAACCCGCGCATGCGCGGTGGTCTTACTGAACGCTCAGGCCCCGACGCAACATGACGCGGGGATTCTGGGGCCGGACGCTCAACAAAGTAGGCCCGTGGGGAGGGGCCGGCGTGCCGATCGGTGGGCACCGATCACGGGCCAGACCCCATCGGAGGCCCCCCCCTGGGGACGGAGCCCCCCCCCCCCCCTACACCCCCCCCCCCCCCCCCCCCCCCCAAGAGTTCCCACCGGCAGCGACCACGTGCGAACGGCGCCAGCTGGACTCTCATTTTTTGGCACGGCCGCTCGGCCCATTTGGGCCGGAGAATCTCCGGCCCCACCGCGTACAGCGGCCCATGACCGGCCCCGCGCCAAATGCGCTGGCGCAAATGGCGGCGATTCTGCGCACTTTGGAGAATCGCGTGCCGGTGTTGGAATGGCGTGGCGCGGTTGCGGCGATTCTCCGGCCCAGCGTGGAGCTGGGAGAATCGCGCCCAATATTTTAACGAGGGAGTACCCAATTATTTTTTCCAATTTAGCGTGGCCAATTCACCTACCCTGCACATCTTTTGGTTTGGGGGGGGGAGACCCACGCAGACAAGGGGAGAATGTGCAAGCTCCACACAGACAGTGACCTAGGGCTGGGATCGAACCCAGTTCCTCAGCGCCACAGGGAGCAGTGCTAACCACGGTGCCACCGTGTCACCCTTTATGAAGGGATCGAATAGTACATTTAGTTTACTAATTGAGTGATTTGTGTGGGAATCGCAGAAAAGTTGAGTAGTATTCTGCATTCCGGTAGGTTGATGCATGCGGTGCTTTTGTTGAACCTAAAAAGATACATCATTAATTCTAAACTATGGTGAGCTATTCCATTTAAGGTCAATGAAACTAAACTTTGTTTTTTTAAAGAAAATGTATTAATTCACAGGATATGGGCATTTGTGGCTGGTTAGTATTCACTACCTATTTTTAGTTACCTTGAGAAAGTGGAGATGTGTCTTAAGTCACAATAGTCCATGTGGTAAAGGCAGTCCCACAGTGCTGTTAGGAAGGGAGTTCCTGGGCAGCACGGTGGCCTAGTGGTTAGCACAACCGCCTCACGGTGCTGAGGTCCCAGGTTCGATCCCGGCTCTGGGTCACTGTCCGTGTGGAGTTTGCACATTCTCCCCGTGTCTGCGTGGGTTTCGCCCCCACAACCCAAAAATGTGCAGAGTAGGTGGATTGGCCACGCTAAATTGCCCCTTAATAGAAAAAATAATTGGGTACTCTAAATTTTAAAAAAAAGGAAGGGAGTTCCTTGTTTTTTGACCCAATGACCATCAATATATTTCCAGATCAGATTGGTGTGTAACCTGGAGGAGAACCTGGTCATTATAGTGTTCCCATGTGCATGCTACTACCCTTTTCATTAGGTAGTAGATGTTGTGGGTTTGGGACGTGTTGTCAGAGAAGATTTGGGAAATTGCCGAATTGCATCTTGTAATTGGTACAATGCACCCACAGAGAGCTGGTGGTGGAGGGAGCCAGCGTTTGCAGTAGTATACACGGTGCCAATCAAGCAGGCTGCTTTAACCTGGATGTCATTGAACTTCTTGAGTATTGTTGGAGCTGTAGCTGTGTAAACAGGTGGAGAGTACTCCATCACAATCCTGACTGTACCTTGTAGATGGTGGACAGGCATTGAGGAATCTGGAGGTAACTTTATACCCAGCCTCTGAACTGCTCTGCTGGTCATGATACTTACTTGGTTAGCCCAGTTAAATTTCTAGTCTTTGGTAATCCTAAATATGTTGGTGGGGAATTTGACAATGGTAATGCCGTTGAGTGTCAAAAGGAGATGATTGGATTCTCTCTTATTGCAAAGGGTCATTGCCTGGCACTTGTGTGACACAATTACTTTTTGACACTTAGCAGCCCAATTCCGAATGTCTCCCAGATTTTGCTGTGTGCAGGCATGGACTATTTTTGTTATCTACGGGGTTTTGCTAAAATTATATAAAATTGCTTTGTCACTCCAAGGGAATATATTGTGCTGCATGGCATATTGTACTGCATGGCAAAATTTGTAACATGTTAGTGCGCCTTGGCATGGAGTTGAGATTTAATTTAAAATTTTGTGGTCAGTCAATTTGTCTGGATAATAGTTTCTAAACAAGAAATTATTAGTAGGATAGCCTGAGGACATCAATGGTGCTGGTTAGATGTGTTCCTTCCTACTCCCTTGCACTGAGGATTCTACCAGAAGATGAGTTTCAGTCTTGATTGAGAAACTGGCTATATCACTAAATGGAGCAAAGTAAATTGATGTTATAAACAGGAAAAACTACAAGGGTTTCACTTGGTATTATGTTTAAGGCAAATGTTATGTTGTTATTTAGATCTGTTCAGAAACTAACACTTTAACTGGCTCAAGACTTTTTATGCAGAAATGTAAGAACTGGGCTGATAGTTCTGCTACAAATGTATGGGGCTTTCTCAGGTTTCACAGTGCCTGAAATAACTTTACCTAGTTATGTTTTATTATGTTCTGCCAGGCAATCACAGCTATCTTTTGTAGATATGTCAGCTGCTCAATCTAAGCAATGCAGCCTGAGACCAGAAAGGAGAGAATTAGATTACAGCATTAAAATAAATGCATTGCCCCAAATGCAAGTAACTTAGGGACTTGGAAATCTGTGCAAAAAGAAAAGGCTGTCAGTCCGTAACATGACTGGCTGAGAATCTGAGGATATTTGTGGCTGCCAACAGACAGTGAGAAACTGTACATGCACACATAGTACTATATGTATCTCCAGCTCTGTTCCGAGAGCCCTCTGAGAACAGTGGCTGAAAGCTGTATTGTCATAAACGATTTTTTCACAATTCCCTGTTTTCTTCTCGTCCCTAATGCTTGATATTCACAAAGGAACATAGTTACAACTGCTGGAGCATCTCCAAAGCGCACCCAGTGTCTGTGCTTAAACTTATTGAACATCAAATATTTTCCATCACCTAGGGATGTAGGAAGGGTCAAACCAACCAGCCAGTTTCTATCCTCCTGTGAAACCATACATAATTTTCCACTGAATTTAGCACAACTTTCTCACGCCGCTGAGGACCCAGGTTCAATCCCGGCCCTGGATCACTGTCCATGTGGAGTTTGCACATTCTCCCAGGGTCTCGCCCCCACAACCCAAAATAATGTGCAGGGTAGGTGAATTGCCGCGCTAAATTGCCCCTTAATTGAATACTCTGAATTTTTGTTTTAAAATTCCAACAGAATTCCCTGGATAGTGACTAGGGACTGGCTAATTATCGCCCCAACTTCCATTGTCCGGAGACAACGAGGCAAATTTAATCATACCCACTGTCACCCTGCTGTTCAGCACAGGCAAGGGGTCAAACCTGGGGCATTTCCTGTTGTGCACAACCACTAGCACAGCACACAATACATTAGTTCAGAGTGGTTTTTGGAACACAACCTATTTGACAGGCAGTCAGGTTTCTTCATAAATGTAAAAATACCAGTTGTAACCTGGTAAAATCTTAGGATTCAAGGAATATTTTCTATACCAGAAAATTTTCCCATACCAAGAATTACTTATTTTCATACCTCCTGTTTCACTGAAATACGTCAGTCTCACAGCATATGGGTTTTCTGACTATTGACCTAGTAAATGCTAAAGCCAATCTCCTCTCCTCTCTTCAACTGAGTTTCCTGGATTAAATATTCGTTGAGAGACTGAATTTCTGGGGATATTTCCATTTGTATAACAGTACGTGCATCACTCTGCAATATCTTGCCCCTCAGTACATGAGTTGGATGGTTTCTGCCAACTGAATGGATATGCAAGATTATCTAATACAGATATGATCAGAGGTCAACTTTATAAGTAAGGAGATGGCTCATGATTTCAGATATCAGAGCCCATGCCACAGTAATTTCTGCATTTACGCGTTTTTGCTTGTTCATAGGATGTAGGTGCTGATAACCTAGCCAGTATCTATTGCACATTCCTAGTTGTCCTTGAGAAGTTGGTGGTGAGTTGCCTTCTTGAATTGTTGCAGCCTCTGTGATGTAGGTGCGTCCATAGTGCTGTTAGGAAGGGAGTTCCAGGATTTTGAGCCACTTACAGTGAATCCTAAAAAAATTCTAATGTGTGTCATTTTGGAGCTGGTCATGTTCCCATATGTCTGCTGTCCTTCATTATTCCATGGGGTGTGGAAAGTACTGTCGAGGGAGCCTTGGCAAGTGGCCGTAGTGCATCTTGTATATACATACGTGCTGCCATGGTGTGAATGTTAAGTTGATTGATGGGGTGCCAGTGAAGCAGATTATATTGTCATGGATGGCGTTGAGCTTCCTGAATATTGTTAAAATTTTACTAATCCATTTTACAGAATTACAGAGTAGTTACAACTCAAAAGGAGGCCATTCCTCCAAGCTACTAGATTGCCTTTATCCACTGCAATTCACTTGCCACTTTAACTGGTCTACAGCATATGCTATTCCCCTGGTCTTACACATCTTTGGATCATCTCGACAATGAGGACACCTATGCCAGGCTGTTTATTGACTATAGTTTTGATTTTAATACCATAATTCCAACCAAGATCATATCCAAACTCCAAAACCTAGGACTTGGTTCTTCCCTTTGCAACTGAATTCTCAATTTCCTGATCCACAGACCACAAGTAGTCATGATGGGTGACAACATCTCTTCCGCAATAGTCCTTAATATCGGGGCCCCTCACGGCTGTGTACTCAGCTCTCTACCATGCTCTTTATACACATGATTTGACCCCAACTCCGTCTATAAGATTGCTGATGATACAACTGTAGTGGGTTGCATTTCAAGCTCCGACAAGTCAGAGTACAGGAGAGAGATAGAGAACATAGTAAGTCGCATGATACAGTGATAGCAATCTCTCCCTTAATGTCAGTAAAACAAAAGAGCTGGTCATGAACTTTCGGAAGCGAGATGTAGTACATGCCCCTGTTTTTATCAGTGATGTCGAGGTTGAGTTGGTTGACCGTTTCATGTTCCTAGTTGTGAATATTACCAACAATTTATCCTGGTTCACCCATGTCGACATTATGATTGCGAAATAGGAACCATGCCTTTACTTCCTCAGGAAATTAAGGAAATTTGGCATGTCCACAATGACTCTTTTTAAAAAAAAATTTAGAGTACCCAATTCATTTTTTACAATTGAGGGGCAATTTAGCATGGTCAATGCACCTAGGTTGCACATTTTTGGGTTCTGGGGGCGAAACCCACGTAACATAGGGAGAATGTGCAAACTCCACACAGACAGTGACCCAAAGCCGGGTTCGAACCTGGGGTCTCGGCGCCGTGAGGCCGCAGTGCTAACCCACTGCGCCACCGTGCTGCCCATCCACAAGGACTCTTACCAACGGATGCACCATAGAAAGCATTCTGTCTGGTTGAATCATAGCTTGGTATGGGAACCGTTCTGCCCAAGATCATAAGAGTTGTGATCACCGCTCAGTCCATCACATAAGCCCGTCTTCCATCTATTGACTCTTGTCTATATTTCTCACTGCCTTGGGAAAGCAGTCAACATAATCAAAGACCCCTCCTATCCATTGGGCAGAAGATACAAAAGTTGGCGAACACGTTCTAACAGATTCAAAAACAGCTTTTTCTGTGCTGCTACTGGTCTCTTAAATGGCCTTGCTATATATTAAATTGATCTCTCTACACATTTTTCCTTTTTTACAGTTGTAATTCATTTTTATCATGGACAGATCACTCCATGTTGCATGGAGTGATCTGTCAGGTCTGTATGCAGAATAATACTTTTCACTGTACCTTGGTACATGTGACAGCTTTTATCAATAAATAAATAAACAAATAAACATTCAATCCACTGTGTCTGCACTAGCTTTCTAAATGAACAATTTACCTAATGCCATTCCACTAGCTTCTGAAAATGAAAATCGCTTATTGTCACAAGTAGGCTTCAAATGAAGTTACTGTGAAAAACCCCTAGTTGCCACATACGGCGCCTGTTCGGGGAGGCTGGTACGGGAATTGAACCCACACTGCTGACCTTTTTCTGCTGTACAAGCCAGCTCTTTAGCGCACTGTGCTAAACCAGCCCCTTCTCCCCAGGACCCTCCACTTTCTTCCTTTTCAGATAACCACCAATTCCATTTTGAATGCTTTGATTGATTTTAGTAAGGAGTATTCCACCACACTCCTGACATGTGCCTTGGTGGTAAATAGACATTGAGAAATTAAGAGGTGATTTTCTCATGCAGAACGCTCAGCCTCTGACTTCTTTTTGTAGCTATGATATTTATGTGGCTGCTTCATAGAATCCCTGCAGTGCAGAAGAAGGCCGTCCAGTATGCACTAGCCCTTGGAAAGAGCACCCTACTTAAGCCCACGCCTCCACCCTATCCCCATAGCCATACCTAACCTTTTGGACACTGAGGGGCAATTTATCATGGCCAATCCACCTAACCTGCACATCTTTGGACTGTGGGAGGAAACCGGAGCACCCGGAAGAAACCCATGAACACACGGGGAGAATGTGCAGACTCCACACAGACAATGAACCAAGCCGGGAATCGAACCTGGGACCCTGGAGCTGTGAAGCAATTGTGCTAACCACCATGCTACCATGCTGCCCTGGCCCTACACTCATCCCTGGAGCATCTCGACAACAAGACTTCCACATCAGATACGTATTTATTGACTACAACTCCACCTTGAACACCATAAGAATCATCTAAGAATTAGTGAGGAACATTTTCACTACACAAGTGCCAGGCAATGATTATCTCCAACAGGAAATGATTTAATCATTTCCTGTTGGAGATAATCATTGCCTGGCACTTGTGTAGTGAAAATGTTCCTCACTAATTCTTAGACCAAGCCTGAATGTTGTCCAGGTCTCACTGCATGTGCTTTATTATCTGAGGAGTTGTGAATGGAACTGAACACTGCCATCATCAGTAAACACTTGAATTCTGATCTTCTGATGGAAATATAGTCATTGATGAAGCAGCCCAAGTTGGTTGGGCATAAGGCAATGTCCAGAGAAATTCTGAAACAATGTCGGGCAGCATGGTGGCGCAGTGATTAGCACTCCTGCCTCACGGCACCGAGGTCCCAGTTTTGATCCCGGCTCTGAGTCACTGTCCGTGTGGAGTTTGCACATTCTAACTGTGCGTGAATTTCACCCCCACAACCCAAAGATGTACAGGCTAGGTGGATTGGCTACACTAAACTGCCCCTTAATTGGAAAAAATGCATTGGGTAATCCGAATTTTAAAACAAACAATGTGGCTGTGATGATTGGCCCCCAACAACCACAATTGACTTTGTTAGTGCCAGGTTTGACTTCAACTAGTGACGACTTTCCTCCTGATTCCTGTTGAAGTAAATTTTATTGAGTTCCATGATGCTACACTTGGTACTGTCTGGATCTGATCATCAGTCACTTCCAGATAGGGCGGTGGGTGTCACAGTGGTTAGCACTGCTGCTTCACAGTGCCAAGGACCTATGTTCAATTCCAGCCTTGGGTGACTGTGTGGAGTTTGCACATTCTGTGTCTGTGTGTGTTTTCTCCGGGTGCTCTGGTTTCATCCCACAGTCCAAAGATGTGCAGGTTAGGTGGATTGGCCATGCTAAATTGTCCATTTAGTGCTCAGAGATGTGCAGGTTAGGTGGGTTATGGGGATAGGGCAGGGGAGTTGGCCTAGGTAGGATGTTCTTTCAGAGGGTTGGTGCAGACTTGATGGACCGAATGCCCTCCTTCGGTAGTGTAGAGATTTTATGATTCTACTCTGATTTGAAAATAAATTATAGAATGTATTTTGTTTTGTTGTGTGGTTGTGGTCTAAATGGAGCTTTTGGGGGATTGTCTATTCTCCCAAAATATGCTGCTTGAGTTTGTAGTTTCTGTAAACGACTACTCTTTATTTACAGCAAGTATTTGCACATTTGAATTGCTACACGAGATTGGAGCTATTCCTCATTCCAGATCTTACTTATTTCTCAGTCATGTGATCTAACATCATTATTTCATCATTAGTCCCTTCACTGTTGCTGTGTTAAGATCTTGGAACTCCCTTCCTAACAGTATAGGTGTTCCTACAATAGATGGACTGCAGCAGTTCAAGGGAAATTCATGATGGACTATAAATGTTGGCATAGCTAATGATGCCTATATCCCATTAATGAATAAAAACATTTCACCAACATTGTGTATGCTCTTCCCCTCAACTCTTTAGCCCTATCAAACTTTATTTCCTCCTTCATAGCCCCCCCCGTCGTCGTCTCCCGTCCCCCGCCGTCTCCCGTCCCCCAAAAAAACCTCCGACTTCACAGAGTTAGTCTCCGAGGTGCCTTGACCAACCTCCCTGATCTCCTACTGAGGTCAAAGATATTCTGTACTAGCGGCACGTGGCACAGTGGGCAGCACTGCTGCCTATGGCGCTGAGGACCCGGGTGCTATTCCCGGCCCTGGGTCACTCTCTGTGTGGAGTTTGCACATTCTCCCCATGTCTGCCTGGGTTTCACCCCCACAATCCAAAGATGTGCAGGTTAGGTGGATTGGCCACTCCAAATTGCCATTTCATTGGGAAAAAAAATTGGGCACTCTGAATTTATTTTTAAAAATATATTCTCTACTCTCTCTTCTGCCAGAGTGTTCTTCTCGTGGGTTGCTGTAGAGCTTATAGCAAGGCATGTAGGGCAGCACGGTAGCACAGTGGGTAGCACTGTTGCTTCACAGCTCCAGGGTCCCAGGTTCGATTCCCGGCTTGGGTCACCGTCTGTGTGGAGTCTGCATATTCTCCCCCTGTCTGCGTGGGTTTCCTCCGGGTGCTCCTGTTTCCTCCCTCAAGTCCCAAAAGACATGCTGTTAGGTAATTTGGACATTCTGAATTCTCCCTCAGTCCACCCGAAATGGGGCCGGAATGTGGAGACTAGGGGCTTTTCAAAGTAACCTCAGCTGCTCCTCATATGACAAGCTCTTCTTTTCTGGGATCATTCTTGTGAACCTCTTCTGAACCCTTTCCAAGGCCAGCACATCCTTCCTTAGATACGGGGTTCAAAACTGCTCACAATAATATATATATATTTGGTTTTGTATCATATATATATTGTTAAAAAATACAAATAGGATATATATATAGGATGTACTAGCCTTGGAAAGAGTCCAGAGGAGGTTCACAAGAATGATCCCTGGAAAGAAGAGCTTGTCATATGAGGAGTAGTTGAGTACTCTGGGTCTGTACTCATTGGAGTTTAGAAGGATGAGGGAAGATTTTATTGAAATGCACAGGATAGAGGCCAAGATAGAATGGATGTGGAGAGGATGTTTCCACTACTGGGAAATCTAGAACCAGAGGACACAACCTCACAGACTGAAGGGACGATCCTTTAAATCTGAGATGAGGAGGAATTTCTTCAGCCAGTGGGTGATGAATCTATGGAACGCTTTGCCACATAAGGCTGTGGAGGCCAAATCACTGAGTGTCCAAATCACTGAGTGTCTTTAAGACAGAGATAGATAGTTTATTGATTAATGAGGGAACCAGGAGTTATGGGAGAAGGCAGGAGAATGAGGATGAGAAACATATCAGCCATGATTGAATGGTGTAGCAGACTTGATAGGCCGAATTACCTAATTCTGCTCCTTATGTCTTATTGTCTTATGATATTTGATGAAGTGACCAAAGTTTGACCAGACCTGTTTTTAAAGATGGCTTCAAAGGACAAGATGGGAATGGAGTGGTAGAGAGGGACTGCATATTGAGAGAGGAAGGTACCAAGGATTAATTCAACTGTTCTAGAACACAAAGAACAATCATTGGAGGAGTATGGTGTGGTTAATCCTATCAAAGACTTTTTGGAGAGATTGAGAAAGGTAAGGAGTCATACAGTACAGTATGACTTGGGTTGGGGCCACTTGGTGCTTTGATATGTTGAAGGACTTTGGATCAGATATGGAGGTCAGAGATCCAAATAGTATCTTGTAGGAAGAATGGGTTGCTGAACTGGTGAAATCAGTGTCAATGTTATTGAACCCAGCAAAGTTTGAAAAATGTCTGAAGAGAATAAAATCACAAAGTTTAAAATCAGAAGAAGAGGATAAAATCACAAAAGTTTCCTTGTTTAAAAGTCAGGGTTTGAGATATTCCTATACAGACTTTAAATAGCAGTCACACAGTAGCATTTTGAGATAACTTCATAGTTTCACTTATTGGGGAGGAGGGATTGATCTAAACATTGAGGATTACAGCATTCTTGGAGTCATGTACCTTTCAGTGAAAGTCTCTAGTTTTCAATTTATCGTAAAACCTGTATGTTTCAAGATTTGAGGATCAGTAGGTACTTTTAAAGTTATCCATTAAACAAAGCAGACATATTGACATGTTTAGTCCAACTGCTTTAGGTTTGTGATCATGCCATTACTAACTTGGCTGCTTCTTTTCCTTGTTACGCTATTTATTTCAGGTTTCTTTTAAGTGGCATGCAACATGAACTTTTCTTGACTTAATGATTACTTAATTACAAACAGATCCCTTGTGACATTGCTCTTGACTTTTTTGGCATGGGTGTGCAGTTGTAAAGTCTAGCCGCCAAACTGGAGTGTCCCTTTTAAGGTCACTCCTGAAATATCCTGTGTGGAGGAGTTTCAAAAAGAGATATTTGAAGATAATTGTGAATTTAAGAATGCTAGTTAGAATAATTGGTCTTGAAATAGCTTGCTTTTAATTTTTTTTTCTCAAAGATTGTTTTGCATCTGCAACAAAATATTATGGTAGAGTGCATTAGGCACAAGACCCTTTTTACACGCTAGCAAATTTCCCTGGTGCTACTCACAGCAAGTTGGTTGTTTTATAATGACAGGAATGTTATATCATGTAAAATAAAATGTATTATTCTGTTGCAAAAGTTTAAAATGTGTCATTTTTAAGGCCACAAAGTCAAATTGATAATTACACCCAGGGTGAGTTTATACATCAGTGAATTAAGAAGATAGGGACTTTGTGACTTCAGTATGTTCTGTTCCTGGCGAGTTTGACTGTACATTCCAAATGTTTGTCTTTGTTTCTTTCCACCTCTTTTCAAATGTGATGCAGAAATTTCATGAAACAAACTGTGATGTTGAAAGTGTGTGATGGACAGAAATTCTGTGGACATGTAAAGTTTTCAGAATATTACATGGTTGTATATTATGTTGGAAGTTATGGTTTGTTAACCATTACAGATATTAGCTGACCTGGTTGCGTGCAATAAAGAAGCTGATTACTGATTTAAAAGTACAATTTCAAAAAATGTTGATAATAATCGCTTATGCCACAAGTAGGCTTCAATGAAGTAACTGAGAAAAGCCCCTAGTCACCACATTCCGACGCCTGTTCGGGGAGGCCGGTACAGAAATTGAACCCGCACTGCTGGCATTGTTCTGCATTACAAGCCAGCTGTCAGCCCCTACTGGTTCAGTCACTTTCTGAAAAATGGGATAAAAAACACAGTTTATTATACAAGCAAATATTAGTTTCCAGTATTGTGAGGGCTTTTATAAATAACCTGATTTCTGAAGTGTAGCAGATTATTTGGTTTGTTCACAAAACTGGTTTGCGAGTGGAATTGTTGCTGATACTTAGGCATATGTTGATCTCCATTGAATAAATTGTATTCTGTAATTTAAAAAAAAATTTAATATCTACGTTTTCATGAATTACACATTGTTACAAGGTTTCCCAATATGACCGGATCTACTTTTTTAAAGGAAAAAATCTACTAGGCGTTGTAAATTTGCTCTATTCAAGATAATTACTTGGTGGTAGTTGTACAGCTACAGATTTCTGGAGGTATTTCAAGTAGTGCAGGTAGAATTCATTTCTATATAATTGTCAGCAATTAATTTGAAAGCAGGTTAGGGATATTTGTATTCACCCATAGTCAATGTAGTGTGATAGAAAAAGTATTTCAGGCTGGGCAGCATGGTAGCATAGTGGTTAGCATAAATGCTTCACAGCTCCAGGGTCCCAGGTTCGATTCCCGGCTGGGTCACTGTCTGTGCGGAGTCTGCACGTCCTCCCCGTGTGTGCGTGGGTTTCCTCCGGGTGCTCCGGTTTTCTCCCACAGTCCAAAGATGTGCGGGTTAGGTGGATTGGCCATGCTAAAATTGCCCGTAGTGTCCTAAATAGTAAGGTTAAGGGGGGGTTGTTGGGTTACGGGTATAGGATGGTTACGTGGGTTTGAGTAGGGTGATCATTGCTCGGCACAACATCGAGGGCCGAAGGGCCTGTTCTGTGCTGTACTGTTCTATGTTCTAACTGCACGATACCGTAACTTTAACATTTCAACCTGAGGAAAGTTTTTAAAAATAAATTTAGAGTACCCAATTATTTTTTTTCCAATTAAGCGGCAATTTACTGTGGCCAATCCACCTAACCTGCACATCTTTGGGTTGTGGGGGTGAGACCCACGCAGAAATGGGGACAATGTGCAAACTCCACACGGACAGTGACCCAGAACCAGGATTCGAACCTGGGATCTCAGCGCCGCAGTCCCAGTGCTATCCGCTGCGTCACATGCCGCCACAACCTGAGGAGAATTTTTGAAAGAAATGGTTGCATTATCAAAAGAAGTAAGGGCAGCATGCTGGCGCATTGGTTAGCACTGCTGCCTCATGGCGCCGAGCACACAGGTTTGATCCTGGCCCCGGGTTGCTGTCCATGTGGAGTTAGCACATACACCCCCTGTCTCCGTGGGTCTCACACCCACAACCCAATAAGATGTGCAGGGTAGGTGAATTGGGCATGTAAAATTGCCTTTTAATTGGAAAAAATGGATTGGGTACTCTAAATTTATTTCTTAAAAATCACAAGAAGTACCTTCCGTAACAAGATAGTTTGATTAAGGGTTAATAATACAGAAGACAAGCAAGCAAAATGTTGAATCATAGAGTTTACAGGAGAGATGAAAAACCATTCAAAAGGTGAAGATATCAGTCTGGAGGGAAACAAAGAGAATTAGTAAAAAATGAGGGATATCTCACAGAGGATGAAGGAGTTGTGAAGTTACTAAATGACTACTTTGCCTTGGTTTTCACAGCAGAATGTGATCATGATTCAAGAGTGGTTAGAGAAATGAACTGAGATAGCCAAGAAACACTGCTTTAAAAGCTGGTGTAGCTTGAACTGTAAAAGATGCCGGACTCTGATGACAGACTTTCTGGAAAGATGAGGGAAATCAGTAGAAATATCTCTGACCATAATCTTTCAACCATCCATAAATATTCCAAAGGACTTCCAGATTCTATAGCATGGAATAGAACTGAGATTTAGAAAGAAATGGATTACTTTAGGACTACTAGCATGGGTTTGTTAAACACACCATGTGTGACAAAATTCATAGACTCCTTTGAGGAAATACTGCTGCACTGATAGATTAAATAAAGTGGATGATGTGTATATGGATTTTTAGAAGATATTTGATTTAATGCCACATTGGTGATCTTTTAATAAATTAGGGTACATGCTATTAACAGAAATATAGAAACATGGATAGGATGTTATCTCAAAATCAGTTCGTGTAAAGTCTCATTGTTCTTAATGCATATAAATGATCTGGATTCAGATGTAGGGGCACTGTCATATTTTGTAATAATACTTTTCCCCAAACTATGGATTTGGAATTTTTTTTTTAAGGCAAAGCATATTTATTCAAAAATGGTTCACATTTATGTCATAAAATGTCCCAAGATACTACACAGTGGTGAATTCGAATCAATTCGAATTTGACACAAAGGCACATGGAATACTAGGGCAGTTGAACAAAAGTTTGGTAGGCTTTCAGGAGAATCTTAGAGCAGGAGAGTGAAGTAGAGAGGCAGAGAGGATTAGGAAGGAAATTGCAGAGTTGGAGGTCTCGGCAGCTAAAGGCTTGCTGACCAAAGAAAATACAAATAAAGCTGTGAAGGCTTTAGCTGAGACAAAGGTCAGAATACCAGAGACGTTTTCTAAAATCATCTTGCTTAAGTCTAGAAAGGTGACTAATTCATGTGTGGTAGCATGGCATGTTCTTTATTTTGTATCATTATACAAGGCCAGGATTGGGGAAGCACAGTTATTTCACAAGGTTGCAGGGCTAGAGAACATTAATAAGATGGGGAGAGGTAAGACCATGGTTGGATTTGAAAATAATTATGGGATTTTTAATATTTGGGTAGCACTGGACTGGGAGTTATATAGGTCAGCCACACAGGAAAGGGTAAAATTTGTCATAAGTCTGTCCAGTCAGGTTTTGGATGAGCTCAAGCTTGTGGTACAAGGTAGTGATTGGAATCAAATCTTGAAGTAAAAAAGGATTTATCAAGGAGTCAGGATCAGGTGAACTGTGGCATTGGTGGAGTTGCACAGTTGCACAATGGGGGTGGAAGTCCTGGTGAAGGAGGGCATAAAAGGGAGAACATTCATCTCGGGGTCAAATGAGATACCACAGTTGCAAACAGTTCAACTTAGATAGTGACCAGGGAACGGGAAGGAATCGTGGTGAGGGAATGGAGCAGCTTTGTGGTGAGGATTGAAGATGATTCTTTGGTCTGCCCAAAGTTCAATTGAAAGACATTTCTTCTCATTGAATACTGAATGTCGGCGAAGCAACATGACTAGTTGGAGGAAGTGGATAGATTGCATGAGGCATTGATAAGTACAGATATGTGTTGTCAGTATGCCTGTGCAACCTGATGTGTTTTTGCAAGGAGCAATGTTTAGGTGAGAAATAGGAGGGTGCCAAGGATAGATCCTTTGGGGACTCCAGATGTAACGGTGTGTGAGGGGGGTATGGGAAATTATCATAATGATTCAACTGGTTGCAACTGGATTGATGAGAATGGAACCAGGTGATGGGAGTTCCACCCAACTTGACAAACGATCAGAGTATCAAGATGTTAATAAGCTGTTATTGATTACATTTCTCCACATTCAATACAAGAATATTCAAATAGCAATTGGAAAATATCTCATTGTGCTGGAAGCTCACCTTTCTGTTTTTGGCAGTGAACAGAAGAGATTAAGGCTAGCAGAGATTATTTGAAATTGAACAGCTATGTTCGTAAAGAAAAAGCTGTGAAAACTTTAGCTGAGAGAAAGGTCAGAAATATCAGTTGTTCAAAATCATTTTGCTTATGTCTGGGAAGGTGACTCACTCATGTGGGTTGCATGGCGTGTTCTTTATTTTGTATCATTGCACAAAAGATAAGTAGTAATGTTTGAATCAAGTCTAGTGATGACTCCCATTTTGTATTATGAAATGAAGTAGCAGGTCTCATGTCATGAGATGTTTGCCTGGTCCATTTTGGGGTGACTGAAGAAGCACACGTGCACTAGACAAAAATATCCAATCCGGGTCACAAGAGGATACTTTGTTAAACCCTAGCTTATGCTATCATGCAAGTAAATATGAAGCAATATGAGTTAACTCCCATAATGTAAGATGCTGGGACTAAATACCGGAGTGATTGGTGCCACCGAACTGGATTGGATATGTTTATTTTCACGTGTACCGAGGTACAGTGAAAAGTATTGTTCTGTGTACAGCTCAGACAGATCATTCCACACACAAAAAGAAAATACAGAGGGCAAACATAAAATACACGATGTAAATACATAGACACAGCCATCGAGTGAAGCATACAGAAGTGTAGACCTACTCGGTCGAGTAGATGTGTGAACAGATCAGATCAGTTCATAAGAGGGTCTTTTAGGAGTCTGGTAATACTGGGGAAGAAGCTGTTTTCTCAGACTTTTGTATCTTCTGCCCGATGGAAGAAGTTGGAAGAGTGAATAAGCCGGGTGGGAGGGGTCTTGTCGATTATGCTGCCTGCTTTCCCAAGGCAGCGGGAGATGTAGAGAATCAATGAATGGGAAGCAGGTTTGTGTGATGTGCTGGACTGTGTTCATGACTCTCTGAAGTTTCTTGTGGTCTTGGGCCAAGCAGTTGCCATACCAGGCTGTGATGCAGCCAGATAGGAGCTTTCTATGGTGCATCTGTAAAGGTTGGTAAGAGTCACTGTGGACATGCCGAATTTCCTTACTTTCCTGAGAAAGTATAGGCACTGTTGTGCTTTCATGGTCGTAGCATCAATGTGGGTGGACCAGGACAGATTGTTGGTGATGTGCACACCTAGGAATTTGAAACTGTCAACCATCTCCACCTCGGCCCCATGGATGCAGATACTTTGCTTCCTGAAGTCAATGACCAGCTCTTTAGTTTTGCTGACTTTGAGGGATAGATTGTTGTCGCTGCACCACTCCACTATGTTCTCTATCTCCCTTTTGTATTCTTTTTTTTTGTTCTTTTTAAAAATAAATTTAGAGTACCCAATTAACTTTTTCCAATTAAGGGACAATTTAGCGTGGCTAATCCAACTAGCCTGCACATCTTTGGGTTGTGGGGGCGAAACCCACGCAAAAACGGGGAGAATGTGCAAACTCCACACGGACAGTGACCCAAAGCCAGGATCGAATCTGGGACCTCGGCACTGTGAGGCAGCAGGGCTAACCCACTGTGCTGCTCTTCCCTTCTGTATTCTGACTCACTGTTGTTCGAGATCCGACCCACTACGTTCATGTCATCAGCAAACTTGTAGCTGGAGTTGGGGCCAAATTGTGCCACACTAGTGTGTGTATAGGGAGTATAGTAGGGGCTAAGTACGTAGCCTTGCATGCCTCGGTATTGAGGACTATAGTGGAGGAGGTGTTGTTGTTTATCCTTACTGATTGTGCCTATCAGTCAGGAAGTCGAGGATCCAGTTGCAGAGTGAGGAGCCAAGTCCTAGGTTTGGAGTTTTGATATGAGCCTGGCAGGGATTATGGTGTTGAAGGCGGAGTTGTAGTCAATAAATAAGTGTTTGATGTGGGAGTCTTGTTGTCGAGATGCTCCAGGGATGAGTGCAGGGCCAGGGAAATGGCGTCTGCTGTGGACTGGTTGCGGCGGTATGCAAATTGCAGTGGATCTAGGCATTCTGGGAGTATGGAGTTGATGTGCCTCATGACCAACCTCGCGAAGCACTTCATCATGATTGATGCCCAGGCCAGCGGACGATAGTCGTTGAAGTACGTTTCCTGGTTCTTCTTTGGCACTGGTATGATGGTAGTCTTCTTGAAGCAGGTGGGGACCTCAGAATGGAATAGTGAGAGGTTGAAGATATCGGTGAACACATCTGCCAGCTGGTCTGCGCATGATCTGAGTGCACGACTAGGGACCCCATCCGGACTCGTGAAGGAGATGTATATGGCAGAGTGGAATTTGTAACAAGCACATCAGAATTTGCAGACAATGAGAAAGGAATGGTGTAGAGGATGGCACGGTGGTGCAGTGGTTAGCACTGTTGCCTCATGGTGCAAATGACACGGATTTGATCCTGGCCCTGGGTCACTGTCCATGTGGAGTTTGCATGTTCTCCCTGTGTCTGCATGGGCCTCACCCCCACTACCCAAAAATGTGCAGGGTAGGTGGATTGGCCATGACAATTACCCTTTAATTGGGAAAAAAGAATTGGGTACTCTAAATTTAGGGGGAAAATGGTGCATGATTAACCAACGAGATCTGTAAGTTACTTTAATAATTAAATACATGGGTTTTATCTGAAGTTACTTCTTGTTCCCAAATTATACCCATGTTTCCTGAACTTACTGAGACATCCCATTACCCAAGCAAAATCCAATTTTGTAACTTTATGTGTCAAATCCAGTTAATAGTTATCACACAATACCACTTAGGTGACCAAGTCTGAGAAAACGTCTCTTCCTGGTTCAGCGTAGGCACAAAACTGCTCTTCTCTTAAGAGAATATCTGCAATCCGCCATGGCTTTAAAAGTTAGCTGGAACACACCTCCATAGCTCGGCTCACAGGTGGGAATGGCCTGCCTTGCTGCTGGATGGAGAACTAGTCTGCTTCCTTAATGAGGGTAGTAGCAGTTATACAGGTCAATTTATTTGATATTCCTCTCTGTGCATTCTGCCATCAACCTCGCTCAAATTCCTTGCCTTTTGAAGTTAAAATTTGTGTAGCCCCACTGATCTCTGGTAAACAATTTCTCTAACATCTATGATGAAGACAGATACAAGATGTTATTCAATGCCTCCGCCATTCCTTTGTTTTCAATTATCAGTTCCCCAGACACTCTATCTAGAGGACCAACTCTAGCTCTTTTCCTATTTAAATACTTGTTGAAACTCTTACTATCCATTTTTATATTATTAGCTAGCTTTTCCTCATACTCTATTTTCTTCTTTTTTAAAGCCAGTCTTTGTTGGTTCTTAAAATCTGACCAATCCATCAGTAATCTTTGCAGAATTTTACAATGTTTTTTTCAATTTGATAAACCCTTCATATTTAGCAACAGATGATATATCTTTAAATCCATTTTTAAAATCTTTCTTTCTCACTGGAATAAATCTTTGCTGAGCATTATTAAATATCTCCTTAAAATGTTTCTACTGCATCTTTGCAGTCCTACCTTTTGACTGAGCTTCCCAGTTCACTTTAGCTTGCTCCACCCTCGTGCCCTTATCACTTTTATTTATATGAAAAATGCTTGTTTATTGGGCAGCATGATGGTGCAATAGTTAGCACTGCTGTCTCACGGCGCTGAGGTCCCAGGTTCAAACCCGTCTCTGGGTCACTGTCCGTGTGGAGTTTTCACATTCTCTCCATGTTTGCGTGGGTTTCGCCCCCATAACCCAAAGATGTGTAGGCTAGGTGGACTGGCCACGCTAAATTTCCCCTTAATTGGGAAAAATGAATTGGGTACGCACACAATTCTCCCCTTCAAACTGAACATGAAATTCTATCATGTTATGCTGTCGCCTTCACCTAGAGGCTTCATTACCTTGAAGTTCTTGATTAATTCTGTCTCATCGTTCATTTTCAGGTGTTTGGCTCTAAAATGTACTGCCCTAAGAAATTTTCTTGAAAGCATTCTATGAACTAATTTTCCTTTGCCAATTGATTCACCCAATCTACATGTTGATTAAAGTCACCTGTGATTATTGCAGGACCTTTTTTACATGTCACGTTTATTTATTCCAGTATCTCTGTCCTATAGTGTAACTACTGTTAGGGGGCCTATAAACTACTCCTGCAAATGTCCTGTCACCTTCTCTATTTCTTAACTCTACCCAAACTGCTTCTACATTTTGTTCTTTCAAACTAAGGTCAACTCTCACTAGTGTACTAATGATGTCCTTAATTAGCAGAGCCACCCCACCCTTTTTCCTTGCTTCCTATCATTTAAAAATGTCAAATATCCTTCAATATTCAGGTCCCAGCCTTGTTCACCTTGCAACTATGTCTCTGTGATGGCTATCAGGTTATACATATTTATTTCTGCATCCATTTTGTTCTGAATGCTGTGTGCATTCAGATACCGAACATTTAATTGTCTTCTTACCATTTTTTGCAATATCTGGTCTTATCTGCTACAGCACACTTAAATTTGCATGCTCTGTCCCTTCCTGCCACACTCTGGTTATCGTGATCAAATCACTACCCTGCTTTATTACCTCATAGTTTCCTTTTGATTCACCACATTTTCTCTTCCACATCTCCTCTCACGTGGTCCCTTCTCCTCCCCCCGCCCTTTTGTTTTTTAGTTTTAAACTGTCTACTGCCCTTTTTATATGACTCACCACACTGGTCCCAGTGTGGTGTAAATGCTTTTGTCACTTAGCAACTGAAGCATAAATGTTCAAGTCTTGCTGCATGCAGGCATAATCTTCTTCATTATTTCAAAAGTTACGAATGGGCTGAACACTCTGCAATCATTAGTAAATTTTCCTAGTTTGTGCTGGAGGGAAGGTCATTGACAAAGCAACTGAAGATGGTTGGACCTAAGACACAGCGCTGAGAAAGACCTACGGTGATATCCCAGGGCTGGCATCATAGAATCATAGAATTTACAGTGCAGAAGGAAGCCATTCGGCTCATCAAGTCTGCACCGGCCCTTGGAAAGAGACCCTACCGAAGCCCATACCTCCACCCTATGCCCACACCTCGAGCTAAGCTGTTTTGGACACTTACGGGCAATTTAGCATAGCCAATCCACCTAACCTGCATATCTTTGGACTGTGGGAGAAAACCAGAGCACCTGGAGGAAACCCATGCAAACACAGGAAGAATGTGCAGACTCAGCACAGACAGTGACCCAAGCCGGGAATCGAACCTGGGACCCTGGAGCTGTGAAGCAAATGTGCTACCGTGCTGCTCCCCATGATTGGCCTTCAACAATCCCACCACCTTCCATTATGCTGGATATGATCCCAGACAGTGGAATAAAGTCCCACTAACTTAAATTTTACTAGGACTCTTTGACCTCTCATTTAGTCAAAATGCCTCTGGGATTTAGCTCTTTTGTCCATAGTTAGATTAGGATGTTATGAGGTGTGGAGCTGAAAGGTCTTGGTGAATTCCAGATCACCTGAACATTCAGCTAGACAATGTCTACCAGGTTACCGTCATTCACTAACTTAGTGACTTCTAAAAAAAAAACAGGTTTTTAAGGCATAACCTTCTTTTCCTGAATCAGTATCAAGTGTCTGTGGTAAGACCTTCCATAACTCAATATACAAGTGATACAATAAAGCATCTTTCCTATTGCTGCAGTGAAGCAAATGGACCTAGTTCTTCCAGTCTGAGTGAGCAGCCCTGACTGCAGTGAACTATTGAAGATGCAAACAAGGGTCTGCCCCATGTCTTTAACCACCTTCAGTTGAAAAAATGGAAAATGAAAATGATTTGGGGAAAGGTCGGCAAAATGGGACTACGTGGATTGCTCTTTAAGAGTCGGTGTTGGCCCAGTGAGTGGACTGAATTATTTTAGCCATGTGGTGACATTAGGATTCTAAAGAGCCATCTGCATGTTCGAGTTTTCAAAGAATTTTTTTCATTTTACACACACATATAAATCACCAAAACTGTTTTTGAACGGTATGCAATGGGGGAACAATTAATTACCCTATTTAAACCATTCCCAAAGAAGATCTTTATACTTCAATTGTGACAGAATTCTGAAATAAAAACTTTCTGTTTCTGTTGTTGCTCACTCATTTATCCTCTAGAATTCTCAGTGAACCAGCAGGTCGATTCTCCACTTTTCTCATCTCAGTATTAAATGCCGTAGAGATGCACATTGGAGCTCCACATCTAGTACTATAGGAAACCCTTTACACCGCTAACATCATTTACAGTGTACTTTCCCCCCAGTTTTCTTCTTAACCCTTTTCTGAACATCTTGACTTTTATTTGGGATACAGTTCCCGGAGTGTTGATGGTTCAACTGTACCTAACACAAGTATAGAATAGAATAGAACAGTACAACACAGAACAGGCCCTTCGGCCCTCGATGTTGTGCCGAGCAATGATCACCCTACTTAAACCCACGTAACCCGTATACCCGCAACCCAACAATCCCCCCCCATTAACCTTACACTACGAGCAATTTAGCACGGCCAATCCACCTAACCCGCACATCTTTGGACTGTGGGAGGAAACCGGAGCACCCGGAGGAAACCCACGCACACACGGGGAGGACGTGCAGACTCCACACAGACAGTGACCCAGCCGGGAATCGAACCTGGGACCCTGGAGCTGTGAAGCATTGATGCTAACCACCATGCTACCGTGAGGCCCTACAAGTGGCCATTGTTTATGTATGAAGAATGGACATTTTTGAGTGTTGGTTTGTTATTTGAGCAAAAGGACTTCATGGCCTAATTCTATCCTTCTCACCTGTCGACCCGTTCTTTCCTGGGGAGGGAACCTTTATTTTTCTCCCTTCCACTTGTCTTTGTAGTCGGTTTGAACCTTCAATATCTGACTTCACTACCCAGAGACCATTACTGACATAATTAATAATTGATCTCCGTTCAGTTTCCTTTAATATGATATTTCCATTGTTTGTCCCAAAGCAAATGTTGGAGCACATAAATCTCTTCGAGAATGACAGTATTGTTGAAGCGCACTGGGCCCATATTGTCTGCATCCTGCATATTCTATTCAGATAGCTGTCTCATTCCCTTTCACATTGGAGAGTTTAAGTAGTCCCATGTTTTAGTATTTCCGGGTGGGGTGAGTGAGATAGGTTAGCACTGAAACTAAAATGCAGACGAGTTGGGAATGCTGCGGGGAAACCTGTGTACATTTCAAAATTCCCGCTTGCCCGAATTTCTCTGCACCGCGTTTCCTATTCAGACAGATCATAATTTATTCAATTTGTGACATTAAGTTGATAGAGCCTGTCTGAGCCGAGTGTTAAATGGAATGTAGTTCAATGGCTGGTGTTTTGAAGGCTGGTGTTTTGAAGGTTGGTGTTGTGGAGGCAGGAACCAAATAAGTTTCTAACTCGAGACTTCATAAAAGGGCTGTCTTGTTACTTTGCAGAGATC
Organism: Scyliorhinus canicula; assembly: GCF_902713615.1. Lineage (NCBI taxonomy): Eukaryota > Metazoa > Chordata > Chondrichthyes > Carcharhiniformes > Scyliorhinidae > Scyliorhinus > Scyliorhinus canicula. Next base: position 60,480,432 of record NC_052152.1, read on the forward strand.
GTGTGTCTGGGGGAGGGTGTATCTGAGCTGTTTTACTGACTTTAGTTAGAAACTTTCTTCCTAACTTTTCCAAAGACAAACAATGGCGAATGCGAAACTCCCTTCCCGGCTGGACTGGGGAAAAAGTTGAACTCTTTGAGTTTTGACTTCACTTCAGCCAAATGAAAGTTTAACTGCCGCGCAGCTTGTGTTCGGATCTGGCCAGAGATGATGTGTTCCGCACCTTTTGAAGTGGGGTGTAAAGGAAGTGTAATAATGTTGTAAAGCCGGCTTGGTGCCGAGGTGCATTTGTTTATGCCAGAAGAAACCAGTACTCCGAATGGTCAAGAAATCTTTCACCTCCTAGCAGTTTCTGACCAAATCGATGCTCTTTTTGAGAATGCAGTCCTGTGTTTAAGGTACAGATCAGGTGCTGTGAGAGTTGTGTGTAGTTTTGTTACTGTTCTGCTTTTCCTGTGTCCTGTTTTGCAATGAAATAACGATACTGTGTCGAGCCTCCCCCTGCCCACCCCCACACTCACACTAAGCTCATTTCCCCCAGTACATTTATTGTTCTTTGTTCGCGGATGCAACTTGAAAATAATGCAGGCTTTCGAGAAAGCATTACGTGTCCGAGAAAACGAAGATGCTTTCAATGTTTTCTTTTAAAAACGGGTTGTATCCGTCCTTTCTCAAGCCTTCCATTGCTTGTTTCCTGCATCTGTTTGGAAACAGGGGTTTCGATCTTGATAATAAGCTTGAGATTGCCGCTGTACGCCTCGCAGTGAAGCGGTCTGCTGGAGGAAGTGGCACTAACTGGTGGGGGATGGGAGCTCTCGCCATCTTTGTCTTGTGAAGTCGCTCTGCTGGTTTGTGGCGGAGCGCAGCGCCGAGACAGGTGGCGCACTTCCCGCCGGGGCTTCCTGGCCACACTCCATTCCAGCCACTGAAAAGAGGATTTCATTCTATTGAATAATTAAACCCCCCGCAAAACCTATATGCAATTCCACCAATCTCATTATTAACGGTGACCCTATATACTTTAAAATAAATAACCATGGTCGTACACTGCTTTATTTCAATTAAAAACTAAAATACAGAACAAAGAATGTGGAAACGATCCTTTTTTCTGGCAACATTTCTGGAAGGGGTTTGCAAGCCGCGGCCGTGGCCTCTTTAAAAAGCCAAGTTTCATTTGGGGGAATGACAGAAATGAGCCAATGTTAGTTCTATTTGTACCGTTCCTCATTCGGAGAGAAGGCGGTTCCCTGAACTCGGATGCCAGGCGAGAAGTTCTTTGAAGAGTGAAGTGTGGGAATCTTGGGGAGCTGCTTCTGCTAGAAATCAAAGTTGAAAGAAAAGGAGGTGGAGGGCAGTAATGGGAGTTGGGCAGTTCTTACTGCGCTGCACAATCGGTCCGCGGCTCAACACTGCGAGAGATGAAGGAGCCCGGAGCGATCCCGCCAGCCCGCCGGCCCGGGGCCAGTCCGCGAGCCCGGCAGCCCGGAGCGGCTCCATGCTGGCACATTGCTGTGAACCAACACCCCCAACTGCTGATTGATTGTTCAATGAAACAATGCGGGCAACTCAAACGAGCAGTTCCTCACGAATCTTTTTTGGGTGGTAACAATGTGGGCATTTGGGAGGGGGTGCAGGGGAGGTAGATGGGGAGGGGGGTAGATGGGAAGGGGTGTGTGGGGAGTAGATGGGGAGGGGGTAGATTGGGGTGGGGGTGCAGGGGAGTGATTGGGGTGGGGGTGCAGGGGGGTAATTGGGGTAGGGGTGCAGGGGGTGATTGGGGTGTGGGTGCACGGGGGCTGATTGGGGTGGGGGTGCAGGAGGGGTGATTGGGGTGGGGGTGCAAGGGGGGTGATTGGGGTGGGGGTGCAGGGGGATGATTGGGGTGGGGGTGCACGGGGGTGATTCGGGGGTGCAGGAGGTAGATGGGTGGGGCTGCAGGGCGATAGATAGGGTGGGGGCAGATGGGGTGGAGGTGTAGGGGGTAGATGAGGTGGTGGTGCAGGGGGGTAGCTGGGGTGGTGATGCAGGGGGGTAGATGGGGTGGTGGTGCAGGGGAGTAGCTGGGGTGGTGATGCAGGGGGGGTAGATGGAGTGGGAGTGCAGGGGGGTGCTAGATGGGGAGGGGGGCTTTGGGGTGACCCCGCAGTTATATGTGTATTCCTGATACAGGGAATAGAACCTCTTGCACCTTACAACGAAGATGGCTCGGACTGGTGGGTGTGGAGGATCCCAAACGATGCCAGTGGATCAAAACATTATTTGCAAATAATTAACGATTTGTGATTTTAAAAATCTAACCCCAGGTGATTTTCCTGTTCTCGTTAAAAGAGGAATTTTCAGTGGAGTGTAAAATAAATGATAATTGGAAAATAGCTTTCAACTCCTGCCAGAAGAGCAGCTTTTCGAACATCGTGCGCTGTTTTGAATGTCTTGAGCCATTCCTCAAATTGCAGAACCGCATTCCGTAACTATTCCTCATTGTTAAACAAGTCCCAGTTGGGACATGTGGGTGGGATGGGGGAGAGGATACCGTACGTGTTTTGGCGGGGGGCGGGGGCGGGGGGGGGTTCTAAAATCGTGAGCGGCGTTAAATACATTTTGAATTAACAACTGAGTTTACTTGTGGTCGCGTCGAAGCCCAGGCTTTTGCATGAGAACCGTCAAATTCCACCGCCCTGTTTCCGCCCTGCTTCGGAGAATCCGACAGCGATTCTGCTTCTGCGAAGCAGGTCGAGAAGCAGCTGCTGTGAACTGTTAGTGCGGGTGTGTGTGTGTGTGCGATTGCTTAGACGTGACTGAGAGATTGCGGGGGAGGGATATGGAACTGTGACTAGCAGCGTGTAATGGAGGGAATGCTGTGTGTGTGTGTGTGTGTGTGGTTGCAGGGGAGGCTGTCGGCGTGTGTGTCTGCAAAGGTGGATGAAAGTGTTTGAGACTGCCAAAATGTGCGGAAGGGAGTGTGTGAAGGGACCAGTGAGAAAGGAGCGATGTGTGTGACAGCCATGGTATGAGAAATTTCGGGATGTGTGAAGGCGGATATGAGAATGTGAAGAGGACGTGTAACTGAGCACAAACGCGCGTGTAACTGGGGCAAGTGTGTGACCGAGGGAGTGTGTTAAGTGCGCGAGGGCTACAGAATGTGTGTGTGTGTGTAAGAGAGAGAGAGGCTTTGTTTGCGAGAAGGTGAGAGAATATGGGTTTCCGAAAAGGATTGGGCTTTCACGAATGTGGTTCCAGCCCTCCTGGGAGAGAGTTTGTGTGCAGAATGATCGCAATTGTTTGGACGGTTGTCTGCACAACTGGCTGTGTGAGCAGGGTGTGTGTGTGTGACTGCCAGAATGTGCCTGTGTGTATGGTTGCGGGAAATTATGAGTTTAAGAGTCATTACAGGAGTATGTGTGAGACTGTGATTGCATGTGAATTGCTATCTAGGTGTCTCGTGTGATGTGTGAGTGAGCCCTTGATGGAAGATTTCCCGCGCGGGATGTGCATCGTGTCCTGACCTTCGGGTCACTCCCAAACCTGCTAAAGGCTGTAGCCCCGGAGAGACCCTCCAAACTGAACTGTATATCAGCGAAGTGATTGCACCTTTCATCATTGCTGCTCTTGCCTCCAGCCTATCACCCAGAATAACTTACTTTGTATTCTGGGATGGCGGTGAAGAACATGAGCCACATATTTGCTCTATGCTGTAATTTTCCAATCCGTGTAATCGGGTAGCTGGCGTCTTGTTTATATTTCTGGCGGTGTGATTTCGTTCTTCACTCGGTACAGTCAGGCTAAAAGCTGGGGAAATATTGAGATTGAAGTCAGATTGAACTTGAATTAATGTCATAAAAACATTGAATACTTCGCTTCAATCGACATGAAATAGAGTTTACCCCAGCTCCAACAGGTTAAACCGCGAATTAATCCTCTGAATATGAAACGATGGGGGGGGGGGGGGGGGGGGGTGGGGGCATCACACATGTGGACACACCGCCAGGGTCTGAGCGTAAAGAGTTAAGCATCGTGATTAATACATTAAAGTGCCCACCAGTAGCAATAACCAACAACACCGAAAACACTGCCCTTATTCTTGCAGGTTGAGGACCACCCGCTAAAGTCTAATATGTGGTGTTCACAGTGATTCTCACCACGCAGTGAAGTGCCGGGTGAATCCTGACCCAAACTTTTCTGGAGCCGTTTCTGTTTCAATCTCACGCGATTGCGCTTTGTGCTCTGGTGTATCAGAGGGGATTGGGGGGGGGGGGGGGGAGAGTTACACAACACAACACAACTGAGTGAAGCGCTCAGCTTTCCGCTGCTGCTGTCTGCCGTGTTGACGATGGGGTGGAGATTTGGGGATGGGGGCTGGCAGGCAAAGGTTGATATTTATGGTAATTGAAGTTAGCGATGGCCTTCTGGGTAAAGAGTTTTTTTTTCCAGTCTCGGAGGGGAGCTGCACGCTAGGGCTGGATCGGAAATTAAAAAAACAGTTTGCAGCCGAGACACTGAAATCCACGTCTGCTCCAGTGAGCTGCCGAGAGGAGCTCTTCAAAGCAGCAGCGGCCCCTGTACAGGGCTGCAGCGCCCAGGGTTCCCGGGGGGGAGAGGGAGGGAAGCAGGCTGGCGATGGCAGTGAGAAGGAGCCGATAGACGGGCTATTCTCGCCGCTCTGTGGATGGTTAGCAGCCAACATGGCGCTGCAGAGAGTTCCGTGCCAGAGGATGGCAGGCGCTCGCCACCTGTACAGTGAGCACTGAGGGAGGGGGCTCACTTCACCCACGGCGCTGGGACACCTCACTGCCTGGAGCCAGAGGCTCAGGGCTGGCGAAAGGGGCCAGCCTTTCTTCCTGAAGAGCGGATTGATTTTCTCGAGTGGATACCCGGGACTTTCGGGGTGAGAAGCGGGCCCGGCCTCGCCGCCGCACACATTGCTGATATGTTCCGATGAAAGAAAGTCTTCTTGCGACCGTCTTGGCGATTTAAAAAACATTAAAGACACGTGGTGGAGGCAGCAAGATCGAAGCGGGAGTGAGAGCCGGGGACAAGCTGCCATCAGGTAAGAGGAGGTGGACGGGGCTTGGGGCTGTTTGGCTTGGTTCGCGCTGCCTGGCTCTGCCACTCTGGCTGGCTCCTGTAATGTGCCACCCTCACTGAGTGCAGCTGGCGAAGTGGGTCCTCTGCGGCTCTCCTGTGAATGTCTGAAAGGAAGTTTAGAAACTCGGAGCCGCGCTGGTTCCGTGCTCAAGATGTGATCTCGGCGCTGTCCGGCCAACGCCACTTTCACTCTTGTGTAGAGCGATTGGAAATTCTCATCGACATTGTCCTCCCGGAGACTCCTGTCCCGCTCGCTCTGTCTGTCCTCCAAAGGAAGGCGAGCCGCTTCCAGCCCCCCCCCCCCCCCCCCCCCCCCACAGCCACCACACTGATTTAACCACTGAATTCCGCTTCAGGACCTAAACAGATGTTTCCAATTAATTCTACATATGCGCTCATCTGCGTCGAGAAATCGGTGCAGGTAAAAGAAATAAATCATAACGGAAAAGTGGTCTTTCTTCACTGTCCGTATGGAGTTTGCACATTCTCCCCGTGGGTCTCGTTCCCACAATCTAAAGATGTGCAGAGTAGGTGGATTGGCCACACTAAATTGCCCCTTAATTGGAAAAAATAATTGGGCACTCTAAATGTATAAAAAAGGTCTTTCTAAACATCGTGTCCATTCTGCAGTAGAACAAGTAGATAGGGCCCTTTTTTTTAGAAAAGGGGAATTAACTCATGGTTTGAAACCCAGGATTATTTTCAATTATGGGCATATTTTACAAATAACTGCAGTTTGCTGAGTTACCGGAGTGAGATTGGCTCGTGTAAAGGACTCTCCGGCTCACACCCTGGTGATCTCTGCTCGAGCTGTGCCGTTTGAGGTTATTGCCAGAATACCTTTGAAGGTAACGATGTTGCTGTCTTGAACAATACTGCATAAACAGTGCTTTGTCTGCCGAACATGTTAGTAGTCACTTTAGCAGTCGCGCGATGTTCTGTTGGTGAGATTTAGTGGTGAAGGTTGTTCTAGTTGTAACTGGTTACCTGGAAGGTGACATGTACCCCGTGTGGCAACTGCCTGGCTGAAGGCTTTTCACCGGATTGTATGTCTCTGTCTAAGTGATCGATCGGTCTAGACAACAGTGGCCGGCTCCCCGCAAGCTCCGGGAGGAGACAAAGATAATCACGGGGGGGGGGGGGGGGGGGGGGGGGGATTGAGGGGAGAGTGAAGTGGAGGCCGCGGACCGCAGCCGTGTGGACGGTGCGATCGGAGATTGAAAGTTTGACTGAGAATTTGATGCTGTGGACGGTGGTGCAGGATGTGTTTGCAGTGTAGACGTGTATTCATCACCACCAGCGCGTTTCCCCATCTTCACTTGACACACCATGAATGAGATATACTTGAACTTTAAGTGCGCCCGCACGTGTTATGATTTTAAAAATTGTGTTAATACAATGACTGGATGTCCACTGGGGTTATTGGACTTTCGCTCAGCAAATTAACCTTTCCGCGAACTTCTTAAAACGCTGGAATAAACGTGGTGGGGGGGGGGGTTTCAGAATGAAAAGAGCTGGTTGAGGTAGAAGTGGCAACAGTAGTGGCGGGCCATTTCCTTTTGTCTACTCGTGTGAACACGCTCTGCGCATCTGCGCGATCGGAATAGCCAGTCTTAAAAAAACAGCAGATTTATTTCTCAGTGGAGTGCGAGCTTGTTCAAGACTGGCGCACGGATCTCTCGTGTCAGGAGCCTGAGAATATATTGATTATACACGTTTCAGTTATTTGTAAATATTACAATCTTGGCTCATATTGTTTGTTTATTGGCGCTGGACTCGGATACAGTACACAAGGTGCCTTGATCAATGGCGACTGAATTGATGGCCACTCCAGGCTCCCATGCTGCTGCATGTAAACAAACCACCTTCCTACTCCGATATCCAACCCAACCGATTTCACTTCATCTGTAACTCGAAGCGGTATTCTCATGATCTAAATTTCAGTTTCAATCTAACTTTTTTATATTCGTAAGCCATATGTCAGATTTTCATTCCTCTAATGTTTAATTAAAAAGCCTTTTAGCAGTGAATATTCCCAAAAGCGGGTTTACACTTTTAGTCAAAGCTCAAGACATTGCATTGCAGACCAGAATGTTCCACGTTAAACATCCCAGGCCGGGCGACCTGGTCCCCCATTGAAAGGCAGCTTGGAAATTCCAAATGGAACCAAGCCCTGTACCTTCTGGGGTTGGAAAGGACGCCAATAAATGTTGAAATAATCGATTTACGTTGGAACATTCTCTACACCTACGCTTCTTCGTTTATTTGAATGCCGCTTGAAAGCGTTTTGGCAACTTAAGGAACAACCGGCCTGACTGCACAACCCGAACTAGAATAGAAAATACCCACCTTAAGCAGTTGTTGGAATAAATATATTATTAAATACCCCGGCAGGATCTGTGCTAGATTTGTACATGACAAAGATAGGAGTGGTCAGGGCAAGAAAAAAAATATAATTTTACACAAATATGACATGCATGTGTGTCTGTTCTCCAGAAACGCAAAACCACTCACTTCTACTCTGCAGCCTTCTAGGCATAGTCACTAGTTTAAGACCATACAATGCATATCCGTTTACTGCTCACAGATTCATCTGAACAATACACTGTACATGATGCAGTGACATATAAATTGACCAAAGTAACTTTTGATTCCCAAAGCTACATTTACTGGACAGGAAAATAGGTGGTAAACTTAGCTTTACCACGAAGGCCATTAATTAGATATAATTATATATTTTTCAGTGGGTTGGCAGGAAGTACCAAAAATACTACATCATTAAAACTATTCAACAAGTTGGCGTGTTCAAGCAATAGATCTATCTACCCAGCGCTTGTTGTATACTTCACATACAAGCTTTAAACTTTCCAGTGGTTCCATAGTTTCTCATCTCCATTTAATCAGAGCATTTGATTTTTCAGCCTTTTTAACAGATTCTCATTTTCAGTCAGATACCGAGATTTTGTAGTTTATGGTGGCATCGTCTGTTGCATCTGGTAACAGCATGTGAGATCAATGCAACACCCATGGGTTGGATTTTTGCCACCCATTATTGCCCCAAATGGTTGGACACACCTAATCAGATAACACAGCAAGCCACAAGTTAATCCTTTTGCTCTTATTAATGAATACAGAAAGAAAAATCGACGCATAGTAAGCGAATGAATGCTTGAGTGACTTGGCCATCAAAATGTAAGATTTACTATTCTCTGTCCTGCATGTTTTGGAACTTCCTTCTTAGATGTCGTTGTTTACTTTATGTTTACATGTGGGCGATGAGTGACGTAGTTCGGGATTTCTCATCTGCTGCCCCCTCCCCTCCCCTCCCAAAACTGCAGTGTCCCATCTTGTAAACGTCAGACTGTCGATTTCTGCTCAATACTCTAATTTGAGATTAAATCAGCCTGTCACTCTCCTGTGTTCTTCAGCAGAATTAAGAGAAGATATGTATGTAGAAATATTAATGATCAATCTAAATTTTAAAAATACGAATGTGTCAAATAATGAGGTTACTAAACAAGCTATGTTTCGTTAATTTCAACATGAACCAATGACACGTCCAGATGAGGCCTGTTTACTGTATTTTCAGTTATGTGTTTGAAACATCTCTTTAAGATATCCTTTACCAAGCCAATATCAACGTCCCGAACGCTGCAGGTGTAATGAATGGCGGAAGAGAGGGAAACGAACGCTTACCACCAAACTTTACTGAGCTGTGCGGAAACATTCATTTTTCTATAATGGTTTAGTATGCTGCAATCGGTCAAATTTTATGTACTGAAATGTAGCTCTAGTCAAGGCAACATTCATTGGCCGAGTTTTGTACGGAACAGCGGATAAATGGATGCACCACCCGCCTGCTCATGTAAATATTGCATTGGGGCTCTGTATCTTGGTAAATAGTTGACCAGCTTTCGGGTTCTTAAACTTGTACATTGAATTTTTGTTGAACAAATCAAGGTCAGCTCGATTTCCCCCTGAAGTTTCATAAAGGCTGGTGTTTTGGCATTGGCGTGTTTAACGTCATTAATTTAACCCACTGCTCAACCGGAATAGAAGGCAGAATTTGGCATCATTCATTATGTTGCTTTTTGTTAACCATTGAAAACCATGTTTCTTATTAACCCGTTATGTGCACATTGTTTATCAATAATGCTGAATGTTATGGATGTAGGTCGGTGACAACATTCCGCATAAGGTTTTGGTAAAGACAATTAATCAGAACAGCTGCCGGGAATGCATAATGCTGTATAGCAGCTGCTGTGGCCAGTAATATACACAAGTTAGAGGTTATATCTGTGATTGAACCGTACCGTCATCCAGTTGCGTTTTGTGATATCAATATTTAGAAATATATGGAAAATTAATTTTCTCGTATCCAACTCAAGAGTTCTGCTCTATTTAAAGTTCAGTTATAATATTTAAGTTGCGTTTCAACGCGTGCCGAATCCATGTTTGCTGGGCCTTTCAGCTGTCGCTGACAGATCTACAGAATCCTTAACAAGATTACCTTCTTCCCAATGTTGTCTCTCATGCATTTTCGACACCGTATGTTCCGAACAAAGTTCGACCAACAAGGAATCCTGCCGTGGATATTCTGACCTGCTTTATGGAGCTTCTTATGGGTTTTTTTTAAATATCTCCATGCGTAGCATTAAAGTAGAATATTTTAAAAAACGATTTATACCGTACTCTGTTCGGTGCAAACTGGAGTGCTGGGCAGAAACTCATTGCGGCAAGCTTAGATAAATGAAAGAATGGAAAAACAATTGTTGCGAACGTTCTGCCTGGACCATTTGTAACTCCTCGCATTGTTCTCTACAATGCTGCAGTTAATGCATACTAGTAACCAGGAGGACGGCTTTAGAATCACTCTTAAACCAGGAAACAAATAAAGTATTTAACACTTCATCATCTGATCTCTCTTGGATCCTCTAGAGGAAATGCAAAAAAGTTGCACCCTCGCTGTCTGGCCCACGGGAATTCGGTGGTTGAAAACTTCTCCGTGTTGCAAAATTAGCTGTGCATTTCGAAGTGGCAAGATACCGCGTGATAAGGAGCAGATTGAGCAACTGCTTTTATGACAGTATAAAGTAAACAGCTCAAAGATCTAGAGGCTTGTGGCGTTTCGATTAAGGAACGGCGATGTTGCAAATATTATAAAATAATAATTATGGAGACCTTGCACTATGTTTTCACACGGTAGTTGCATTGGGTTGAAGGGCACTATGTATTCTGATAATCTTGCAGAAAATGTAAAGAAAAAATGAGAATTTAGATTGGATGTTTATTGTCACGTGTACCGAGTTAGTGAAAAGTATTTTTCTGCGTGCAGCTCACAGATCATTTAGTACATGAAAGAAAAAACACATAACAGGGCAGCACAAGGTATACAATTTAACATGCGTCTTGTTTAAAAAAATTCCGTGAATTGAGATCCATGCATTCATAATGGGTGCCATGATGTGGAGATGCCGGCGTTGGACTGGGGTGAGCACAGTAAGAAGTCTTACAACACCAGGTTAAAGTCCAACAGGTTTGTTTCAAACACGAGCTTTCGGAGCACGGCTCCTTCTTCAGGTGAAGAAGGAGCCGTGCTCCGAAAGCTCGTGTTTGAAACAAACCTGTTGGACTTTAACCTGGTGTTGTAAGACTTCTTACTGTGTTCATAATGGGTGACTGTTGTAAGTCATACGTTGAATACATATACATCACATAATCAGAATTTTTATTTTAACACGTGTAGGTGCCTGCATATTAAATATTGATCTCCATATATAAGCATCCGCGTCTGAACTGAAATGGATTTAGTATGAATTCTTCCAAAAACACTCGCCTTGCACTCCAGACACCAGTAAATTGTAGCAAGTCTAAATACAAATTGCTATCAAATGAATGCCATGGGGGCGGGTATTTGTAAAACAGACCTGCGTCATGTGCAGGCACGTGTTACGAGTATATCTCAAATAGTTCAATTGTGGTCACGTTGAATTTTAAATCAGATTAGATTACCTGGCGACCACAAGGCAAGGAGGACTTGTGAATCTGAACCGAGATCCACATTGTCCCCGAATGGTTTCATCTACGTTTTGTTGACGTTTAAGTAAATGGAGTAATTAAAAATGTTGGTAATGCACGGCCACTCAATTAGCATCTGTTAAAAGACAGATTATTGAAACGTCATGTGTGTAACATTTAATCGGTCCTCATGTGACACACGGGTTATCACAATCTTTCATTCACTTTTTAAAATGTCAGATTGTTTTTCTTATTTTGGACTCTGTCTCTACAAATACTTGTGTTATCTGATCAGTGGTTGTGACTTGATTAACTTGGGCCCTGCTTAACGTCTTACCCTGTCCAATTCAAAGAAAGAGAAGCGTATGCATTTATATAGCGCCTATCACGACTCCCCGAGCTGTTTACAATCAATGGAGTACTCTGGAGACTCTTTCTCTGTAGGAATTTCACATGTTGTATGAACAGTTTCTGCTGCCTTTGTATTTGTCTAAGTAGTGTTATACTTCTGGCTGCGCAGTAGTGTTTTCATCGGAAGGTAGCATGTTTAAGAAAAACCTAAAGGCATAATAGTATCCGAGCCCAGAATGACTTTTGAGGGAAAGCCTGATTTCCTCAATACGGTAAACACATTCTAGCCGCTTGTGTTGTACCCGCTGTCCTTCAATGTTTTCTTTTATCTTAGATCACGGTACAGATAAGTTGGGCAAACAAGTAACGTACCTCATAGCAATTTGTTGAAATCGACCATTTAATTAAGAATCTGGACTGAGCTCCCCAGCCCCATACAATACGGCTGCGTTTACCCTAATAACGGCGGCGTCTCGCTAATGTGGCCTCTTTTAGGGCCTTCTGTAGGCTCGAAACCATTTAATTACGGGATGGCTTGGTTACCTATTTACTAGACAGGGCCTTTTCTTTGGTCGCCTCTTCTAGTTTCTACCCGCCAGGTTGCGCCGTAAGCACACTAGACACCCATTTCACAATCAACACATCCTGTTCAAATATCCAGCATCCCTCCCAACCGTGTTTACAATAAACTAAAAGGTTATTACGCCCAAAGAAAACGCGTGGAATGAGGCAGGCAGTAAGTGGGCGAGATCAGATTTCAGGCTCTGCTCCCAGAGGAGAAGTCAGGGTTTGATTGAAGCGCACTCCGCTCCTGCCTCCCCTGGGAGACCAGCCCTGAAACCTGAGCGCCAGCAGTTTAAAATAAAACCTTTGTGGAAAAAGGGCCGAGAAGGCACGGATCGCTGAGCTCTTTGGAGGATACGAGCTGTCTGTGCCTCCGCACTGAATATCGAGTTGTGTTCTAACGGTGATTGACTGAAATAGCCACGTAATGCAGGCGATCGTTCATACAATTTGCTATGGTAATACTGAGCATCTTATAAACAGCGTGTGTGAGAGGGAAGCGGTTTAACTTGATCAGCTAAATGGCATTAAATCCAGACGCTGAAGTTGGCTAACAGTACCCTTTGTTTTCTGCAACTCAAATAAAAATGATCATAGTTCTCAAAGATGTACTTTTAAGTTGCATGGATTTGATTGCTCCGCACTAGTGTAGGTAGGTCACTAGTTCATTAATGCCGTATAGTTTAATATTACAGTACTGTATATGAACCTTAACAAGTATTGGAAACTAGACTGAAGGATGGCAACCTTAGAAGAATTGGATTTAGTGCACGGCTCCCCGATGTTAAAATGCAATCCAAATTGTTTACAAAACACATCCAAAAACGTGCATGGAATAAATTATTCTGTTCCTTTTGAACACGGTGTTGGAACCATTTCGTGAAATAGTAGGGAAGGAAAACAGACCACTGTGGCAAGGGAACACTTTTTGGTGTTGCCTGATTATGTATTCTAAACAGATGCTTTCTATAAAGTGGAAGATTAAGATGAGTTTACAAGGGGGACATGAGTCACTGGAGGCAATAGGAAGATCGTTCTTGTTTATATAAAAAGATAGGCCCATTGACGCAATCCTAGTGCACTAGGATGCAGTGGACTTGTGAACCGAGATTGGACACATTTTTTCAGAAACCATATCATACCCATCCTACACTGGAAACAAATGGTGTTGTTTTGTGGTCACACCAGGCGTTTAGAACTCCAGGCTCTATTCATCTCGTAAATTCACTCGGAGAGGGAGGGCGGACTCTTTTAAATCATTAAAACCGTTTTCTTTGCAATGTGCGGTCAAACCTTTATGTTTGAGAACATGTTTTTCTATTACAAAACTGAATGAATTAACTAGCAATTGAATTATACATTTATGGATTTTTAAAAAATCACACCAAAGGTAGCAATGGTATAGGCGGTTTGTATTGTGAATGAGGAAACCAATGCATCGATAATGTTGCGGGGATGCGGTTGCAAATCCATTTTTCTATTGCAAAGAGGTTTTTTTTTAATCCTCTCATTGTTTTGCACACAGTAAATTGAAGGAAGGAGAATTTAGTACATTTGGAATGCAGCGGGCCTGCTTATGCGGTAAGTCGGCACTGAAACTTTGGTTCTGTAGTCTTTGGCCGATTAAAAACAATCTCGGCCACTACAGTTCGAAAGAACCGTATTAATTAGGACTGGGGTGAAAAACAGTGCGAGGAAATCTGGGCCCCTGTTTATTATGGGTCTTGGGCCTGTTGCTGTGTTTGCTCAAATCTATCTAATGGGGTGATACCGTGATTAGAAAACGCAGCTGCCGCTGTAGACTGTAAAGCAATAAGAACAAACAATGATGTTGTTGTTGGGCGAGTTCGTGGTCTTCAAATGGGAGAATGTGTAGTCTTTTTACAGCGGCCGTCCTGAGAAACCAGTGGAAATAATCTGACATCTGTTCGAGGATAGGGCCTTTAATGCCAGCTCCCGCTCGCTTATTTGTAAAGGAGGTAACCAGCCCCATTGCCGGTGTGGTTATTAAAAAAGGTAATCCCTCTAGGATTTAAAATCATACAACACTTTTGAAATAGGAGGTTAACCCTTTGAGGGTCATCCTTCCAGCCAGTAACACACACGTTGTGTAGATATGTTTTTTTTTAAATGTTATTCGTCTAATTCCGGGAAAATCCTGAAGCGGCGTCAGTTTTATTGTTAGAATGTAAATAGTATGCGTCTTTTTACTTCGGGAAGCCGAAAAGGAAGTGCAGTTCTCAAGAGATAAAAAGATCAATGAACAACACAACTTTGAAAGCCTAAAGCAGGCCTGCGCTAATACACTGAACCTACCAATCGAAGGGTTAGATCAAAGAACTGCCTAATATTCACATTCCTCTTTGTAATCCATGATGTAAAAAAAGCGGGAAATTATGGACTATCGACCACCATGTCTCGATTTCAATTACTGGGATGTGAGGATATGCGATGTGTATCCACAGCAGCACAGAAGGCGGGTTATTCATTTCCAGCTTCTTGTGCGGGAACAGGATTCTGGACAAAGTATCACATGTTAAACAAGGCGACTAAATATCCTCGATATTTATTTTGGCCGTTTTCATAATTAATTGTGTGTAGTTTTGACATCCCGGTATCTGTGTCTTGTGTGTGAACACCAAACTTGCATGACCGCGACGCAGGCTTGGGAGCAGCGAGCGCAGAACCAGAGAATCCCTACACCACAGGGCAGCCATTCGGCCCATCAAATCTGCACCGCCCCTCTGAAAGAGCAGCCTACCTAGACCACTCCCTCACCCCATCCCCGTGATCCCGTTACCCCATCTAACCGTTGGACACGAAGGGGCAATTCAGCGAGGCCAATCCACCTAACCTGTTCTTTGGACTAGGAAGAAGCCGGAGCACCCGGAAAAAATGTACGAACTCCACACAGACAGTGACCCAGGGTCGGAATTGAGGCAGCAGTGCTAACCACTGTGCCACCCATAACTCTTCTGGGTTGGGGGGGGGGGGGGGGTGAATACAGAGGTGGCCTGTAAAGGGATTTGATGGAGAAGCCACGTTTCCCTTTGTGGAGGAGATCAAAGGTAGAGACCATAAATATAAACCCGTCATTAATCTGGGAAATTAATTTCTGGCGAGTGGGGCGAATGTGCAAGTATCTAATACATGAAATGGTTGATGCGAGTAGTATGGGTGCATTGAAGGGGAAGCTAGGTTAGCACATGACGAGGGGGGAAGGGATAGAAGTTTATATCGATAAGAGAGATGGAGTAGGAGAAGGCACATGTGGAGCACACACGCTGGTATAGACCTGTTGGACCCAGAGGCTGGGACTGTGCCATAAATTCTACATAATTATACCGGAGCTGTAGTGGTTCCAGTCGGACAGATTCCTATTGATGGTGCCGGCCTGGAGCTACTGATTTGTAAATGGGGTTGACCAGGCAGTGGTACTATATACCGTGCAACCCCCAGAGAGGGTGACCCTTTTCTCACAGTTGCCCCCTAGAGTCGGAGAAGGTCCTTACTGTGATCTGAAGTGCAGCATTCAAACCCCCATTGAGGCCGCACAGTGTGCAGCAGAACTCAAATGTCCGCCTTTTAAAGATAGCCAAACCAAATCTGCTCCCAGGGACACAGTGATTTCCATTAGTAGTAAAATAGCTTATCTTAATGTGTGCGGGTTTCATTCACCCATAATTGTCTAAGTTGTCACAAGTAGAGTGAGGAAGCACAAACATTTCATAAACACATAATATTTACTCAGGTGGGGGAGGGGGTGACATTACGCTGATCAAACTCATGTTATATTCAGGATCTTGAATTAATACGATCCAAACTTGTGAGAACTGACGTCCGTGGCCTAGATGTTGCTGGCTGCTCATCGCGAACCCTCTGGGCGAAAGCGGTAACAGTCAGAATAAGAAAGGATGTGTGACTCGACGGGGAGGTGGTCACACACACACGATGTGTGGGCAATCACGTTACAGAAAATAGACCGGCTTTCAGCACTTTTGCTCCAGAATTTAGTCGAAAACCAATGAACTGACTGAACATCGAGTGGCGGGAGGGGGAGCTTGCTCCTTTTAACTGCTTCAGCGCGACACTACAACGAGGCAAGATATTGCTGTGTGAGGAGGGATTTTCTTTCTGAGACTTCATAATATGGACAGCTGATGTCTGACAGCTTTGAGTCAGGTTGTGAATACGAGCAGCGGCCCGCTGAATTTGGTTAAAGGAGTGGTATACTTGAAACTGAGACATTTCTTTCAATCCCCATGCCATTTCCGCCAGCCCACTTCTGCTAAAACTAACCAGGCTGCTGTTGCTAACCTTAAAAGCTGCATTTCTGCTCGCCTTCATCGGAAGTGTGCCAGTTCCGCTAACTCTGAGCAGACTGCAGTTTCTGCCATTTCTGATAAGGGAACTCTTTCTCCCAATTCGCGCGTCGGAAAGCTGCCGATTCTGCTAACCTTACAGGGGAGGGGGGGGGGGGGGGGGGGGGGGGGAGGAGAGAACCGATTCTGCTGAGTGTGAGCAGACCTCTGCTGTTTGTGCTGAAGCTAAGGGGGAGGCAGTGGGAGGAATCGCAGCTCTGGCAACAATCACCGCCGTTTCAATGGGCGGGGAGATAAATAATATACAAGCTCCATTTCTGTTTCTCGCTCGAACATGTTTGTGGAGGCGAATGCATCCCTTTTGGAAAACTGAAGCCAATCCCAACAAAAATCTGAAATGTAATGGAGTGACGTGGGAACTGACCCAGCCTATTAAATCTCACATTCTCCACCTAAACAATCTGTTGGATACATTGTACTCTCTGCATTTATGTTTCCCTCCGATCACCTGAAAGAAAGCAGTGGGACATTTCAGAAATCCCAACTAAAGGTCTTTGCTTTTGTAATGAGGATTGCTGGATACTGCTGGCGTAGTCCTGCAGACTCCTCCCGGGATTCCCCGGGGATTTGCGCCTAATCGATCCTGCCCACTAAGCTGTTGCTCCGGCAAAGGGGAATACAGCTAGTTGCCTGCCTTCCACAATTATGCAGAAATCAACCATCCGCGATCAATATCTCCTAACGTCCCTTCGAATTTATCTTTGTTTTCAGGCGCTCTTGACTGGCAGCTCTGCTTTTGGGCCAGCCAGCCAGCTTTTCATTGTAAACCTGATTATCCTGTTTAAAGCTACTTGGGGGGGGGGGCAACACATTTCCCGGAGAGCGAGAGGATCGCGCTGTTTAGAGGGAGCGGAGCGCAGCCAGAAAAATGAACTCAGTCCCCACGGAGCGGAGCCTCGTTGTGTCTGGCGAGCAGGAGCTGCTTCTAAAATGGCGCGGGGTGCGTGCGGAATGGGGGAGAAAGTGCTGTGGGTGAAGTTAATCCCATCTCCGGGCAGCCCTGTGAATGCAATATTTAGCAGAGGGCGCTGCAAAGCCATCAATAAGCACAGCACGGGCGGCTCTGCCTGCTTTATTGATCACAATGGGGGAGTTGGGCCCTAACACACCCTCTCTCTCTGTGACCGGGGCTGTTTGCAATGCAGCCTCGCCCGCCCGCTGTTTTAACACGCAACCCGCTCAAAGGCTGCAGCTCCAGCAGCGGTTGCCCATTCGGACCTTCAGGGCTCTGCTTCTCCGCGATGTTCAAGAACCCAAGTGGCAAAGGCAGTTAATGATCTAGTGAAAAACCAACAGTGCTTTGCACCAGCCGCCTGAGCAAAGCCTTCCTGTGCAACTCGACACAACTGCAACTTTTTTGCTTCACCTAGTGGCCCACGGAACAGTCTTGCCTCCCCTTTCTGCCATTGTAAATATGGCCTTCTATAAATAACACTCTGGCTAACTAAGAGTTGCCGCCATTTTAAACGGGCAAGAATGGGCAGTTTTGTCCCAGTCAGTATATAGGTGAATGACTATGTGAAACTTGGGGAGAAAGCTGTTCATGGGGGAAATGCTTTTCTATCTCGAGAGAACTCTCTGCTTAGGAGTATAGGATTTTCATTTAGGGGAACGGGCAGTTCCTGAAAGTGAAATTTGCATTGGCGTGTCCCCTTTTATTCGAAACCGGCAATCTGATGCCGCCAGCAGATTAGAACAAAGGTTACATGTGTTTATGGACCAGCCCTCAAGGTCATTTCTCAGCGGGCTACACGTGACGTGTCCGGGTAGACTTCTCCTTCCCGAGGTTATGTATCGCTTTTCAGCT